>NW_017306698.1:330848-331686 GCF_000935625.1 Nanorana parkeri | reverse complement strand
CTCCCCCCCCCGCAATTTTCACTCGCCAATTGCGAGGGGGCGAGTGGAAATTTTGAGCACTGCTCTACATTATACTGTAGCAAACTACAGTTACTTGAAGCCCTTACAGACACTTTGGATTGTGATGGCAGGAGGGTTGTGGTGCAAAGACATCCCTGAGCCCAGTGCCCCCTATCACTGATAGTCCAAGTCTCAGGCACTTCTGAGTTCTGTCAACTTTCAAATTCTTCTGGTAGGTGTTTTTAAAGTGAACATTAAAAAAAAAAAAAGCCGCAGGGTTGTTTGCTATATTAGTATGCAGAGCATATTGGCACATTATCGCTGACTCTCCTTGAAAACGATCCCCTCTGTTGCTGGCGCTGCCATCTTCTTTCGGTCTTCTTCCAAGTGTCTTTGGCCTCTTGATTGGCCGGGCCGGCATGAAGTAACTCCTGCGCATGTGTACGGGAGTAACTTCATATTGGATCTGTGCACTGAGCTGGGCATGCACGGCTTGGTGCACAGAAGAAAAAAAGTGCTGACAACACCGGTAGCAGCATTTTGTGTAGAAGAGTCTTAAACAGTTTCTTGTGCTACCTGTCAGCAATTTTTTTTTTCAAAAGACCCTCTTACTTCCGCTTTGCTGGAGAATTGCTAACACCTAGGAAGGTGAAGCTGGAGAGACTGCAGTCTCTGAATACTTTGCATGGAATTTTAAACTGTGTCTGCAAATGGGGCATTTAGTTGAGGGAGTTTTACACACTGCTGCAACACCTTCATTTTGGATTAAACATTTTTCACTCTGAAAACCTGTAGTGTTTGTGTGTGTGTGTGTGTGTGTGTGTGTGTGTGTGTGTGT
>NW_017306698.1:330559-330808 GCF_000935625.1 Nanorana parkeri | reverse complement strand
TGTGTGTGTGTGTGTGTGTGTGTGTGTGTGTGTGTGTTTGTGTCTTTTGGCTCCTGTCGGTAATATGCATGCACCACATTATTGGCATCAACGGTTGTGGATGGTGCTGGTCTGTTCTGATATGTAACATAAAGTACCTTATGCTAGTGCAGAAATTACCATAAAAATTATATGCATAAATGGGCTTCACTTGTGCGATATGGACTTGTGACCTGTGTAGTGTATGCATGGAGAAGGAACAGTCTGTGG
>NW_017306698.1:324539-330190 GCF_000935625.1 Nanorana parkeri | reverse complement strand
GGGTGTTTGGGTGTGAGACAGGCCACTACTGATTGTACTTTAAAAACAACTTTTTTATTCTTGTGGCCATTTTGGGGAAAAACCAATTGGGGTTGAACAGTTCCTTGGTAAAGCTATTGTTTAAAATGTTGATGTTTGCAAACATGCTACAGTGGAGTTGTGCTTTACATTAAAAAAATATGTGTAAACCATCTTGCAGCAGGAATAATGATTTTGTCTTTACTGCAGGAAGACAACAAGGCAGTTAGACAGGTTTTACGAATCACTAGCTAAAGAAGGATAACATGTTTTCTCTTAGGTCAGAGAACTGCATGACATCAAAGTATATTTGTGATCAGTTGCTATGTTACATGAGTAAATTTGGATTGCATGTTTGTTAATCACACATATAACATAAAATATATACTGTGGCCATCTAATTTCTATTTTACTTCTAAAAAGGCTCTACTGTGCTACATAATTTAATTTAAATACTTGATACATAAGCACTTATTGTACAAGAGAGGCATTTAAAAGATGGTTAACCTTCTTTTTTGATTGCAATATATTTGCAGTTAAAATGCGGCCGCAAACTCAGACTGCAGCAGAAAAGGAGCAGAAGGCCAGTCATCGTCGGACTTTGCCAGCTACGCTAATGAAAGTGGAGGCTCAGTCTTCTCCTTTCCAAGCCAAGGATGTGAAATCATCTAGAGGAAGGTCCTACATGAACCCAACAACAAGTTACATGGCCAAGATCTCCAGGAGTGTCTCTGTGGGAGAAAACTTAAACCTTGGGGAAACACAGGAGCCATTACCTGGTTCAGATGGAAAACAAAGCTTTTGTGAACCAGACCTAGGCGTGATATCGAACACTGAGGCAGAGAAGATCAATCTGACAAAGGACAATACAGGTTTTAAACCTGTTTTGCAGCCTAGTGCAAACAACCCTTCCCCAAAGACTTTTCAGTCAAAGAACCGGGCACATCTGACTCTAGACATTGGAAAGCCTTTGCCTGACCGACCATTGCTTTCCTTTGGTAAAAGCAGAAATACATTAGAAATGGAGTCTCCGAGATCGCCAAGATCACCAGGGTGTAGCTGGAAACCTAGATTATCTTTTACAGATCTAACTTGTCGTAGTGACAATCAAGTTTCTGGAGGAAGTGAAAAATGTTCATTAGAAAGCCCAGGTTCTACAAAAGGGAGTCCGGATGATGTCAGCCCAACGAACATTAGGATGAACACAACTCAAGACAAATTGGACTTAAGTTTGGACATCATTAAACCTGTACCAAGAGGTAGAGCTTCTACCATTGGCCACACTCCAGACAATCACTCGGGACTCTGTCCGGTTGAAACCATGAGACCCAGATCTCCCTCACTCAATGCAGCATCAGCGCTGGACTCAGGTGGGCAAAGAGGTCCACCACAGGTGGTATCTCCCTTTCTGTCTCCTATTTGTGTGGGTGACCTTCCAACTCCATCTTATCTCTCTTCATCCAGTCTCTGGCCTATTTCGCCCTGTTCATACCTGTCTTGTTCCATTAGCAATACAAAGAATGGTGAGGCACATGATTTTACTACACCTTCACTTCCTTAATTGATTTGGGATATTGGATTAAGTTTACAACTGTTTTTTATATTTGTGTTTTGTGTTGACTTGTTAGCCAAGTGTAAAGTTTACATTTATTATCTTTTTAATTACTTTAAATTTGTTTAAGCCAATATGTTTTCTTCTTTATAGGGTTATGTACCTGTATTGTAGCTGCTTACTTGCAAATAATATATTTTAGCAGTCAAAATGGTTTTATGAATTTTAGAGAAAATGTCTTTAGTGGGGAATGGGGGTCTTCTTTGTAGTGCTTTTATTAAGGATCCCTCCAGCTAGAGCCCCCACAGCCTCTTTATCCTAATCACAACACTAGCTCTTTGCAGAACAGTAAGGATAGTAATGCATACACTGGTATCCTAGGCAATCCTCCATTAAGTCTTAAGCAAGCAAGTTTACCAAACTGCCTACCAGAGCCCTGATTTGAGTTCCAATAGCACAATCAGTGCCTATCTTGATAACTCTCTGTCCCTTAACTTGGACTTGTCAAAACAGGGGGAAATCTCTCCTCACCTGTATTCCTTCACGGCTCTTTTTCCATTCAGGCAACTATTCTAAGTTGTAGTATCTGCAGCAGCAACTTTAAGTATTAATGCTGGTGTGGGTATTTTGTTGGTACCTGCTTCTGTGTATAATACTCTTTAATAGTATCCACCATTATTGATACTCAGCACTGTGTCCACTACCCCATATAGTTGGTTGTATACTGCATAAGTAACTCCTAAGTGCCTTTGCTGTGAAAAATTTAGGACTGCCATCATTTAGTCCCTATTTCTTAATTGTACATCAAAGGACCCAGGGAGTTAATTCTTCAATGGGCAGGTTAGGCAGCTACCTTTTTAGGATGGTTTGACAATGGCAAATCACTAAAAAATGTAAGAGCCCTATATAACTCCTTCCTTCCCCAGCCTGCCTGTTTGTTTTTTGCTGGTGTCTTTAGGTGATAGGCACATTCTCTCTGCTCTGAGAGAAGTACATCTTTTTTCTTCACTTTCCTGCTAAATATTTGTCTAGCAAGTTTATTTTGCCTGCTCACAGCCACTGCTGCACCGAACAGCAGCTATCTGGATTGGTTTTCTCCTTGGCAGAGCCATGGCAGACTATACCCAGACCCTGCTGGAATGAAGATGCATGGCTGGCCTGTAATGTTGATGTGGTTTCTGCTGCAGTTTCCCATCTGCAAGTCTGACTCCCTCTTTGTCATTCCTGGGGGACCTTGTATGGGGCAGCCAGCTTCTCGTTCCACCTGGTCCTCTGCACCTTTGCAAAATGTTAGCCTCTGCAGATGCGTGCTTCAGATGCAAGGTTCTTCAGGTGTCCCTCTGATATGCGGGCCCCTTTTGTTATGCGTCCCTGTTGACGTTAGTTTTCACAGGCCTGTTAACTGTAGTTTGCTTGCTTCCTGCCCCGCTGTTGGACTGCTTTTGGACAACTCATCTGTCAAGAATTAACTTCTGTGTCGTGTTATTTACAATCCAGAAACCAGGATCTTAGTCATAGTTGTAAAATACTTTTCTTGGAGTACATCACAGGACCCTCCTCTCAGGTTTTTGTGAACCACTCTTGTACTGCTTGCTACAAAACTAAATCAGGCTGACAGTCGTAAGGGTAATAGAGGGTTGTCGTACAGCTTTGATTGATTTGCCAGTGTTCATTTCCCTGGAGGTAGCTGCATAACCCATCCCTTGAAGAATTAACTACCTGTGTCCGGTTACATATATTCCAAGCAATTTATTTTATAGACAAGACAAAAATCCTGTTTTTTTGACAGAACCACATGTGTAATAATTACAATTCTGCCCTTAAACCATTATTAATGCATTTATGCTAGTGTCTGGAAGCACCAATCCAGTGGAAAAGCCTATACCTTTTATATATGCAGGATGAGGCAACAGGCTCACTTTAAACTGGCCCCTGCAGCATCCTATGCTTGCTTTCCCTTCACTACCACAAGGTTGTTGACCACCAGGAGTGAAGAGAAGCTCCAAGTCTATCACAATAGAGCTTACATAGGGCTGGTAAGACTTCCGCCACCACCATGTGACCATGCTGATGCCTGTGTAACAATTTTGGAGCACCAGTGCTGTCATATAGGAGGAAGTACCAGTATTTCTCTTTGCCCCTGGTGGTAGGCATTTTGGCACAAGAGTAAAGGGTAGGTTAGTACAGTATATGCTAGAGGTGGGCACAGCATTTAAGTGGACCTTTTTGATTTCTCTTGCTTGGATAAGGCACATGTTTAATTGGCCTTAATAAGGCACAATATCTTTTAATTGGCCCTTTACCCCTATTAACTAAAAATAACATCCGCATGCAGTTCTGCATGCTAATATAATATCATATGACATTAGTTAAACAAACATGTTTTTTATTTACTTACACATAGAGTTCATCCACTTCCTGGTCCACTTTGGCACAAATGATGTAATCGTGCCCAAGCCCTCAGGGAAAGGCATTTTCCTCCACTGAGATGATGTGCATGGTCACATGTCCTAGTCACATGTGCCAGAGTTCCAGGAAGTAAAGGTAGATATATTAATCTGCCCTTATTAAAAATTGCCACTGTGAGGAGAATGGGGAGGCAAAGAATAATAAGGTATGGAAAGAAAAAAAAGTCTGCAATTATCTAGAAGTATGTATTTGTAGATTGTCATTACTAAACATTTCTAAAGGTGCCTTTGTTGTTATTTTAAAGATATGGGTAAAGTTCCTCTTTAAGCCCCTTTTGAGATCAGTTAGTGCTTTCCTTTTATTCCTCCATTCCAATGTGTCTCAAGCATATGCGCTAACGCTAAGAAGATAAAATAGAAGTTGATACAACATGCTAACAACTGTCCAGACCTAAAGTATTGCTTTTTGGTAGACTGACCCTTTAAAACGCTATTAATTTTGAAAATATTACTTTGAAATTGAAAATATATACTTATATGCCTGACTGTTCTTATTTTCAGCACAACCAGTCAGCTTTGAGCAGTGTGAAATAATTGCCTCGGAGTTGCAGGACAGCTTACAGAGAGCCCTCAGACTCTATCGATCGGTAGGTAACTGCTCTGTTTCTTCACACATTTATGTATGGTTATAGAAATTTGAGACCATAAATACTGCTTCAAATAATATAAACGTAGCAAGCAAAGTTTAATTCAAACCACTTTTTTAGTTTTGGGTAGAGCAGGGAATTATTAGAAACCTGTCAGGTTTTTATTGCTGCCTGGTTGGCCTCTGGGGAAATTTTTCCTCACTTCCTGTTCGGGTAGACACTAGGGCTGCAGCTAACGATTATGTTCATAATCGATTAGTTAGCTGATTATTTTTTTTCGCTTAATTAAATAAAAAAAATACCATCCTTAAACTTAAAATAAAATATGCGACGATACCTGATGTGTAGCGCAATCATTGGTTTTCTATGTAGGTGTACCCGACTTGTGTTTCCGTTTAGTATACGCGAGTTTGCAGGGTTGGGGGACTTTTAATTTCTGAGGGGGAAAGTTTTTATTTAATTTTTTTTTTTTTTTTTTTTTTTGCTGTTGTGGGTGGGGGGGGGGGGGGGGGGGGGGCTCACACCCCCTATGTGATCCCTCCCTATCTGATGGCACATTGGAGTTGACAGACTCTCTTTAAGGTGACAATGGAGGTCCACTGGTGTCACCTTTCCACTTCACTGGATTTAGCTGCTGAGGCAGCTGAATGTGAACACAGTAGGTAGTGGCTTGGAGCAATAGCCAGCCTGTTATTGGTTACTATAAATTGCAATAGCAGTCTGGCTATTGCACCTGCCTGCTGTCAATCAGCAGAGGAGGGAGCTGAAGGAGAAACTTCTCCTTCAGGTCCTCCTCTGCTGATTGACAGTGGGCGGATGCAATAGCCAGACTGCTATTGGCTTTTGCAATTTAAAGTATCCAATAGCAGGCTTGCTATTGTTTTCAGCCGCTGATGGGAGACTTGACGCTGGTGTTCTATCAATCCCTAGGACACGAGTCCGACGGATTGATAGAACACCGGCAGAGGAGGTGGAATGGGGGGGGGCAGAGGAGGAGGAACGGGGCGGGCAGAGGAGGAGGGAGGG
>NW_017306698.1:323223-324452 GCF_000935625.1 Nanorana parkeri | reverse complement strand
GGGATTGCAGAGTCACCGCATTCTCTCTCGCCGCTGGTGCTGGCTGCAGTGGTCTGCGTCTCTGCTCCCTCTGCCGACGTAGGCGGGGATTGAAAGGGACACAGACAGCTGCAGCCAACACCAGTGGGGATTAGAACGGAGGAGCAGATCGGCGGCACTAATCGAAAATCAACTAATCGATTATGAGAATCGTTGCCAATGATTCTCATTATCGATTTATAATCTATTTAGTTGTTGCAGCCCTAGTAGCAGGGGCTGACTGGCAACTTTTAGCCCAGGGGGCAAGTACATCCCAGAGGCCCATAGTGCAGCAACTTGGCCTCCTCCCAGCATTCTTCCCGCCCGTCTGCCACTTTTACCATCCATGCAACGGTAGTGTGAATGGTCGGGAGATGTGAGGACTCCTGGTAAGTCCATGAAAGGGGTGATTGGCTAGGGGATGGTGCTCTCCTTCCACTGGGCTCCCTACATGGTTCTGGCCTTACTCCTCCATGTCCACTACTTAGGCACTTTCACCCACTGTAGACCGCCGCTGGCTGTCCATGCTCCTGAGCTGTGAGCTATGGGAGGTTAGTGGGAGGGGTCGGACAGTGTCAAAGTCAGTGTTGTATAATTTTTCTCGATCCTATACATTTTCTCGACTGTTTCACTTCCAGTGGGGCCGAGTCATCCCAATCAGCTATTTTCATGACCCCCTTTCCTCATGACATGCACACCTGGAAGTGACGAGGTAGAGAAATTAATGGGTTAAGGAAAATTATAGCACACTGGTAGTGGAGGGATGCCTCGTCAGTGTACGACTGCTGTGACCCTGGTAGTTCTGCCACTAACTCTAAGCTGTAGAGGGACTACAAATGTCAGCACACTATACAACAATGCAGAAAAATACCACCAGCTATAGAGGACTATAAATATCAGAAATACATTGTACAGCATTGCAGAATGGCATTGGCTATAGAGAACTACAATTCCAAGCAATACATTACACAACAATGCAGAATACCATTAGCTATAGAGGACTATAAATCCCAGCAATAATGACTACCAACAGCTATAGAGAACTACAATTCCCAGCAATACCATTATACAGCAATGCAGAACTGCATCAGCTAGAGAGAACTACAAATCTCAGCAATAAATATTACAGCAATGCAGAATAATATGAAGCTACATACTCTGTTGCTCTGGGTTCTCTGCCTGATGTCTCCAGGGTCTCAGGAGGGTTGTGC
>NW_017306698.1:269883-321910 GCF_000935625.1 Nanorana parkeri | reverse complement strand
AATTGCAATAGCAGTCTGGCTATTGCACCTGCCTGCTGTCAATCAGCAGAGGAGGGAGCTGAAGGAGAAACTTCTCCTTCAGGTCCTCCTCTGCTGATTGACAGTGGGCGGATGCAATAGCCAGACTGCTATTGGCTTTTGCAATTTAAAGTATCCAATAGCAGGCTTGCTATTGTTTTCAGCCGCTGATGGGAGACTTGACGCTGGTGTTCTTAAGTGGGGAGGTAGGGAGCGGCAGCGGAGGTACGGGCGGGATTGCAGAGTCACCGCATTCTCTCTCGCCGCTGGTGCTGGCTGCAGTGGTCTGCGTCTCTGCTCCCTCTGCCGACGTAGGCGGGGATTGAAAGGGACACAGACAGCTGCAGCCAACACCAGTGGGGATTAGAACGGAGGAGCAGATCGGCGGCACTAATCGAAAATCAACTAATCGATTATGAGAATCGTTGCCAATGATTCTCATTATCGATTTATAATCTATTTAGTTGTTGCAGCCCTAGTAGCAGGGGCTGACTGGCAACTTTTAGCCCAGGGGGCAAGTACATCCCAGAGGCCCATAGTGCAGCAACTTGGCCTCCTCCCAGCATTCTTCCCGCCCGTCTGCCACTTTTACCATCCATGCAACGGTAGTGTGAATGGTCGGGAGATGTGAGGACTCCTGGTAAGTCCATGAAAGGGGTGATTGGCTAGGGGATGGTGCTCTCCTTCCACTGGGCTCCCTACTGCCTAGTAGCCACAGTGGAGAAAAAATCTTAATTGGGGACACAGACCACAATTGAAATCTGGAACAAGTACAGGTGGGACGCTATTCAAATATTCAGAAAATCAGTCCAAACAAAAACATACAAGGGAATCCAGAGTTGAAGATATAGGTATATACAGTTCAATGAGAGCGCCAAAGAAGACCGTAAGAGTCTAAAAATGTTTAATAATAGAATGGGTACATAAACGATAATACAGAAAAGCCAATGCGTTTTGGGGGCTCAAATATTTCCTCTTCAGGGCTATAATAACAGATATGAACACATATGAATTCCTAAATTAGCTCATTTTGGGATATAAAAAATTGTTTAATAAATATGTACAATCATTATGATTGGGATCCTAAAAAGATTAAGAATAAAGGAGAAGCATCCAGTTGTTACCTGATGAAGATGCAGTAATATATAGAAATTATTAACAATTAACATTGATGAAAAGAACATCCCTTTTATCATAATAAATAGGACTGCACCGATACTTTTTTGAGTACCAGTGCCGATACTTGGCATTTTCATGAGAACTACCGGCGTTGCAGATGGGACCTGGCTCTGGCGCTCCAGCACTGTCCCGAAATTATTAGTCGATATTGTTTTAGAAAAACTGTCGCATTACAAACAAAAATGTATCAGTACTTGTACTTGTAAGTACTTGGGTAAATACCAGTACTTGTACTCGCAAAACTATCGGTGCATCCCTTTTATATATATTTATAAAAACAAAATCATACAATAAAACCGAGATGTACAAATCCCAGGCGCTCCGTATGCTCCTTACAAATGACAGCTGCCTCCTAACTTTTGAATTTTTTTCTCTAGTCTAGTCTTGGAGCTCGAAAAGTATCTGTACTTGTACCGAGTACTGTACTTGGTATCGGTGCATCCCTTTATAATAATGAAAATACATGGAGACGATATAAATCGATCCTATTTGATCTCCGTAGTGCTACAGTCGCACAATTAAATTCCCTTCCCCACTCTAAAAGAATAAGATAACTTTTGTTAGGTTTTGTAGCATGAAGGTTATCACCAATCACTACAAAATTAGGTGACCTGTTTCTAAAATGTATACTGTTTGTTTATTTCCCACAGGTGAGAACTGCTGACCCTAAAACAACTCAGGACCGATACAAGATGACAGGCCTTCTGACTGAAACTTTTGGCATTGTAAAGAAAGAGTTGGATTCCTTAAAAGGAGAGAGTCAACCTGATATGGGTGAGGACTCGTCTCCACAATTAGAGGAGTGCAGAGAAAACCTTGAGCTTCAAGCGGACACTTCTGCTGCTAATGGCTCTCAGCACCTGGGTAATGATAAGACTCTTGCCCTATTGCAGCAATACTCAGAACTTTTACTGCAAGCAGTAGAGAAGAGGATGGATAAGAAACTCTAAGCTACCTCTAGCTTGCAGAGTTTTGTGTCGGTGTTCAAGAAGGGTGTTCCGCACCAAGTGCACTGCAACCAAAAAAACCTTTTTCTAAAGACTTTCAAACACTACGATAACTTTTAAGGTGAACATTTTGTCATTTAAATCCACAAAACCAGCATCCAGGGGGAATGCTGGTATGGATGTGTTCCAGCAACCCTTCAGACCAGCAGCACTTGAGGTCTTTAGTCCTGGTCCCAGTTTGACCTGGGCCAAAAAGTTCTGTTTCTGCTTCCAGTTGCTCACAGGTATGCAGAACCATTTTAAGTCTGTTAACAAAAATCCTTGAACAAAGTATTATTTGTTGCTTTATATATTTTAAGTTATTTAAATGTTTTATGTTTCATATCTTTTATTGCTCCCTCAGGAGTTTGTCCCGTGATACTGTTTTATTTGTGTGGGGGCAGAAGCTGGCATTATACACAAGTTACAACCTGTTTTGGCAAAGGATCGTGGGAGGAGTTGCACAATATGGCTTCTTCTGCCTTAACAAGGGCCTATTGCTTGCACGCAATGCAGGTGGCCATTTTGCAGAAGGCCATGTTCCCTGAGACTGTATTCAGTGTAGCAGTTAAATAGAGTTTCTCTACTTATCAATTTTCTACATGCTGCAGGAGCAGTGGACACATTCTCAGGACCTTGTAAAATGGCCACGCAGCTGTGTATCGATAGATCACATTAAGCGATGTCACTACATTAATCCATTACTTAGCTGGAAGAGTTTACATTATTTAATCATTTTAATTCTTCCCGGTTCTCATGTGTTGTTTTTTTTCTTCGTTATATTAGGCGTAGTTATGTTAGATTATTTCAATAGCAGTGAAAACAATTTGGCAATAATTGTATTCTCTCTGACCTCTACAGATGGGCCTACAATTTTATTTTATTTCCATTTTTCATTTCTCTTTTTTTTTTTTTTGCTTTTCTTTCCAGGGCTGACAATTTTACACAATTACAGTTAAGCTACTGTTTTAGTTCCAATTTCTTTCATCCAAAAGGTTTCAAATGAAACTTTTCTGGTAAAAATTCAAACTGCATTTTTACACTTCACTTTTAAGGGTATTTGCACCTTCAATAAATAACTCTTTTATATATGTATTTTTTTTTTATATCAAATGATGTCTGTTAAAAGGGGTTTAAACCAAAATGTCCCCTCGGCTTACAAATCCACTATTATATTTGGTTTTCCACTCCTGCTTTTCAAAAGCATGTGTTGCCCGTCCTGCTGTTTAGATCCACTTCACAGGATAAGTCCAGCAAAGCGACTTGGTGCGGCTTAATTGTACATAGAGCTGCCTTAATATATTCCACCTGCTATGGAGTCTACGATTCTGTGGGTCTATGCCTAAGCTCTTAGGGAGCAGTGTTGGGAGGGAGGAAGCACGTGTCTAATTTTTTTTTCTTCTTAGAAAATACACCAATACTTTTTATCTGGCAGTATTATGACCCGTGTCCATTACAGTGAGCTGGATGAGATTCAAACAGCAGGTTCCCTCAATGGTCCTTTGACAATTTACTATGAAAAAAACCTTGCTGGCACAGGAGGTTGTAGAGAGCTTGCACTTCCCAAGCAAACTCTTAAATAGATAGAAATTTTACTTTAACCACTAAGGGCTAGACTTCCCAGACTTTTGGGTTCAACCCCCTGTTCAGTGAGAAACCAGGGGTGTGCAGAAGAGGCCTTTATTAGCAGACACTTTGGTATATACAACTAGGCAGCATATTGTAAAAGTATAACATGGTTGACTGGTTAACTATAGATCTGGACATTATAATTTGCGGTGTGAAATCTACAAGCAGTATGCTGGCAGTCTTCATAAACTTCCCATGATACCTTCAAAACTCAGTAAAGACAAAAGGTGGCAAATTTCTTTTTAATATCGCTGAATATGCAGTTTGTCTACTTATATTGCAGAAAGTTGTAGCTTGACTACCTTTATGAAATAAGCTCCATAAAAAGATATTAGGGGGGAGGTGGAAGTGTTGAATAAGATGCAGGGAGATGAGAAAAGTTCAAAAAATTGAATTGAAGAAGCAGAACAATGAAGTCCCATCAACTTACACTACCTGTGCAGACTGAAAGATCTTTGGTGGATTTCTAGCCTCAGAATAATCCTTTGCTGGCATTATCCTTTAATGTTATATGTAAAACATGTTTTATAAAAGGCTATTACATGTGTTACAAGGCTTTTACCAAATTCCTTCTTGTTTCCATTCTGGAAATAACACAAACACACTTTTCCTATTTAAGATGAAGGTCAGCGCAGAGGTTGTGAACCAATATGGCTAAACTGTTACAGTTGTGTTTTCTTTCATGGTAACCAATCTATCCAACATTGGCACAGGGAAGGTATCCTGAGGCCCCAGGGAATAGATGTCAAATCCCTTTTCAGACTCCAATTCTTTCAGGAAAAGTGACTTTAAAAAGCACATAAACGGTCCAAAAAAGGTAACCAGGTCTATTTAGAACGTGAATTCAGGAGCAAGTCTAAGTATGTTTTTTCAGTAATGCTAACGTTCCACTTTAGGGGATTTATTGTAATCATTGTAAGTGTTAGACTGTATTATCAGATGCTGTTTTATAAGAACGTGTAAGGGTATGTGCAATGGTTTCATAATAAGTTACAGCTTCCAGAATCTGTACTATGCATAATTGGCGTAATATTACTGCTGGTCTGAAAGGGTTCAAATGAGGCTGGTCCTCTAACAGTCAATAGGGGTGGCTTTCTATGTCATGAAGATTTCTGTTTTTGTGTGTGTGTGAATTCTTACAATTTAAACCCTTTTTTATCCTGGTGCGGTATAACCTGGTTTTGCATCGGAGGGAGAAAAAACAATTTTTTTACTTATCTTTATTTATAGGGTTCCAGAGTTGTATAGATACAACAAGAGTATAAAAAAAAAAAGTGTGAAAGGACTTAAATATTTGGGAATTTTTCTTAACATGATTGTGTCCTGATAGTTGTTACTATTTGCTATGCAATTAAAACGTTATCTGAACCAGATCAATAAAGCTTACATGTCCAGGCATTGGAGAAGAATGGCACAGGTGTACCCTACCCCTTTGTCATGACAGAGTTAGATCTTTTGCCAACGTTGGAGACTCCAAGTGTCTTTCTACTAGAACAGCGGCGTCATCCAAATTTTCTGTACTAGTTTACGATCGCCCTGAGCTGATCAGGAAACTGAGCCATTTTTCTGTAAATAGGAACCCCCTCCCCGACCAATACAAACAAGAATAGACTTTTAGAATGATTACATCTGTGGTATGTCAGGCAATGTCCATGCTTTGTCTTTATATTAGAGGGAAGACCATTTATATATACAGTATTGCAGGCTAAACCATGTGGCAGCAGTCTGGTATATATTTATTTTATGAGGCAATGGCTTTTTTCATGTATTTCAAACATTCTATCCAATCAAACATGGCTGACATGAGTGAAGAGCGATAGAATGGTAAGCTTGTAGCACCTTATCATATGGAAAACATGGCTTCTAATTCACCAAATGAACAGCAGCAAGCTTAAATGTCACATGTTACATGGAAAGGTCATTGATGCCTTGAGTTTTGCCAACAACTGGTATTAGCAATGTATATAGTGTAAGATAAGCTTCTCTAAAAAGAAATATAAGGTCTTTAGGTTGTTGAGCAGATGTGGATATACGGCTTTTGGCGCATGGAGAAAACATGCATGATGTCTTTTGGGAAATATTTAATTCATGAACAATTGCATGCACTTGATTTATCATAAGCACCAAACCAGTCATAGGGAGCCTGTGGCACCCCATTTCATCTAAAGGGAAGCAAAGTACCGGTGTTGGATGTCTCTGGTGGAAGCAGTCATTGCACAACACAGGCTGCATACTAGGTCGGAGATAGCGAAATTAAACCTTTTGAGTCTATCCTGGAATTAATGGTATCCATATATCTCGCAGCACTCCTTACCGGATATCCTCAAACCGGAATGTTAGTAATGACTGCGGATGGTGCCGCTCATAGTGAAACTTTAATAAAGATGTCACCAGCATGAGAATTCCAACTCCGTGCAAATCTATTTTATTTATAATGTCACTCAAATGATATTTGAGTGACATTATCAATAAAATGGATTTGCACGGAGTTGGAATTCTCGTGCTGGTGACATCTTTATTAAAGTATCCTGGAATTAAATCCCACTTTGTGTCTAGGGTAATGTCGGCTTCCATCTAAAGCATCTAGCACAGTTTTCTAAGGTGACAGATTTTCTATAGAATGTGTACAAGTGAACTTCAGCGGTGTGTCCATCAAGCTTTAGTAAACCATTTGCAAAGCTACATGCAAGCGACAAACCGCGCGCTGCGACATTTTAAAGCACCCTTCAGCTATAGTTTCGAAATTGGGTTGTCATTTTATTACATTCGGTTTTTAACTTGGTTTAGCACAGCTTGGAATTTGTTACAAGTCTGCTAGCAGCTCATTTAAAGCTGAAAACCGAATGTAGAAAGTGACAGCCAGCACTCCCTTATGATCTGCATATAACATTCCCAAACGGACACTGAAGGGTGCCCTAAAGGCCTCAGGAAAGATGCCTGAAGCTCATTGAAAGCTTTGACAAAGGTTTGTAAGAGCTTGCTGTACACATTACATATGTGCAAGCTAAAGCCCATCGGTACAAGCGAAGATGGGGTCCCATGGTATCTATAAATGTATCAAGCCACACCTAGCAATCCATCAGCCCAAAAGTGCTCCATTGTTCACTTCAACAGCTTCATGGAACAGCCTCTACATACACCAGAATTCTGAAAGTACAACTTTTATATTCTGATATGGGGAGGAGGTCATATTTTTTAACTGTTTTTTTAATCGTTTGGAGCAATTGTTATGTTTGTGTTTTTTGCACTGTGATCTGCCTCTTCTTCTTTACAAGGAGGCCGAGGCTGTTTTATAACTGTTCCTTTGTACTTCATGTCTTAATTTCAATAAAAGTGTGAATCTTTTAGAAGTTTGTGTTTTTTTTTTCATGTGTCTTCGCTTGTAAATCTGTTCTTAAGATGAAGGATGATGTTCTTCAGTATGGAAGTGTAAAGTGCAGAAAGCCCTTGCAGTCAATCAGATTGCTGTCTAATGCAGTCAGATCGGTGAGATCATTGCAGAGTATTTTCACTGGGTTACTGGACTGTACACACAGCTTTTTGCTTTGTAAAATGGGAAGGAGGTTGAGGATGGAGAGAGATGAGGCCCTTAAAGTATAAAAATTAATGAAAGCAAATAGGGATGTTCAGATACCAGCATACTTGGCATTTTCACGAGAACTACCAGAGTTGAAGCAGTGGCAACTGGGACCTGGCTCTGGCGCTCCACCGCTGTCCTGAAATCATTAGTCTGTATTGTTTTAGAAAAACTGTCACATGACAGACAAAAATGTATCAGTACTTGTATCTGTAAGTACTTGGACAAGTATCAGTACTTGTACTCGAAAAAATTGTATCGATGCATCCCGAATATATATTTATATAAAAATTAAAATAAATCATACATTAAAACAGATGTAGAAATCCCAGGCGCTCCGTGTGCTCCTTACAAATGACCGCTGCCTCCTAACTTTTGAGTTTTTCTCTAGTCTAGTCTTGGAGCTCGAAAGTATCTGTACTTGTACCAAGTACGGTATTTGGTATCTGAACATCCCTATAAGCAACCCCCCCTCCTCCCGAATAACAGCTGACAAGATAGATGTTCCTACCAAATGATTGCAACCCTCTAGACCCACGTCTCGCATTCAATCAGGTGACTTTCTCTGTTTCCTCACACATTTATGTATGGTGTTGAAAAGACAAGATAAATACTGTCTCAAATAATATATCAATAGTAAACGGTGTTTAATTCCTACCAAAATTATTTCTTTTAGTTTTGGGTAGAACATGGAAGAATTAGGCACTCTGACAGGTTTTGGTTGCTGCCTGGATGCCCATTGGTGAGGTCTCTCCTCCCTTCCTGTTCTCTGGAACAAGAAGTAAGGGATTCTCCACCATTGGACCACAGCCAGAAATAAAAACCTAATAACAAAAACATTTAACTGCTGTTTGTGTCCTATTGAAGTGATTTCCCCTCGCATCCTGTCTCGCTGACCACAGCCATGGTAAGTCAGGTCAAGTAACACTTTGATCCTAGGTGTTTAATGCAACACTATGGAATGAGTGGACCCTTCCAGCACTAAACAAATATTGGGTATCGGCATTTATTTTAATTTTTTGTTGAATGTATTAATGTTTACAAAAGGAACTGTAAGTCCCCGCTCACACCAGGATGCTTGTAGCTCGTATTTTTCAGCATGGAAAAGCTCTGCACAAGAAATCACATTGGTTTCTACTTTCTATAGTCCTCGTTCATGTCTCAGCACAGCACGCTGAGAAAAAAGCCGGTCGCTGGAAAAAGGTACACAAGCTTCTTTTGTTGGGGGCAGACCAGCGCATTTAGGAATTGGAAAAAGGGTCACATTGCGCTGATCTCCCTAAAAGGAAGCGCATATTTGACGGGCTT
Organism: Nanorana parkeri; assembly: GCF_000935625.1. Taxonomy (NCBI): domain Eukaryota; kingdom Metazoa; phylum Chordata; class Amphibia; order Anura; family Dicroglossidae; genus Nanorana; species Nanorana parkeri. The sequence continues at coordinate 313,213 of NW_017306698.1, read as the reverse complement.
GTTCAGAGTTTTGCCGTGCTGAAAAATATGTGCTACAAACGCCGACGTTGTGAACGGGGACTAACACTCCCGTAATGTAAACAAGACATGATATCAACTGTGGGTGTGGATCACCTCAATCCACAATATCCAAGATTCCAAGGATCACACATCACTTGTAAGGCACAGCAGATCCACTGAAATCTTTGCATAATGATACTGGTATCAACGAGCAGTATTTGAGGATATACTGTGCACCTTCCAGATAGAAAATAAACCTTGTAAAGTAAACCTATAAAGAAACCTAAAGGATGGCATCCTAGTGTGATCACTAAAGGGTCCACTAGCTGGGCTCTGGAATATCATTCCAGGATTGAAGATTCTCCTGGGGAGGCAGACACTGAGAATAACTGGCCGAACACAAATAGCCGGCTAGTATCCAGCAACCTGAAAAGGAAGAACAGTCATTATAAAGAAGACTAAAAAAAAAAAAGATCTAAAAACACAATTTTTTTTTTTTTTAAGGTGCCTTTGCGGCAAGCGTTATCACTACGCGTGGGGTGATAACGCTTGTCTATCGCTGTATCTGTACACTTGCAGTACAGATAATGTGCAAGAATACGGACAGGCCACCAGAAGACGAGCAGCTTGTCTTCTGGCGCTGTTTACCACAACAAAGATGGCCTCCGAAAAGGAAACCTCATTGCTCGTGGCCATCTTGCGCATGCTCAGTGTGTCCTCGCTACCACAACCAATACGCCACCGGTGTTCTATCGAAAGCTCCAACTTGTCGAGCTCTCCGACTGGTGATGTCACATCCGGTGACTGCCAGTAGGAGACGTACACCAGATGGAGCTAGTGCGCATGGCCATGGAATTGTTGCCAAATTCTCTAACTTTTGACACTGTGCCTGCGTGGCTATCAGCGCATTGGATTCTATAACCTAGTACAGTTATATCTGACGTAGGTTATATTAGGCGATAGCCGCGCAGGCGCAATGGCGACTGTGACTATCGGCTCATCAGAGTCTATAACCTCATACAAAGTTATATATGTCCTACGTTATAGAAGCCAATAGCCTCGCTGGAGCAGTGCCGAGTGTGGTTATAGAATTCGAGGGCGCCACGCAGGCGCTGTGGCAATAGATAGAGATTTGAAAAAAATTCCAAGGGCATACACACTAGCTCCCTCTGGTGTCGATCTCCTACTGGCAGTCACCGGATGTGATGTCACCAGTCGGAGAACTCGACAAGCCCGACCTTTCCAAAGAAGACCGGCACCGAGGTTGATTGTCAGTGCCCATGTTGGTTGTGACAGCGGGGACGTACTGCGCAGTGTGTCCCTGCCTACAACAAAGATGGCTGCCACAGTAAGTTCCGGTATCATCAACCAATGAATGTGCTTAACATCCAATCATTGGTAAATGGTCTGGCGACAGGGTCTTTTTATAGTAGATCTAAACCCTAAGTGGAGGACATTTATTTTGCTATGAAGCTCTGGACATGAGAAACAACTGCCATGTTTTTCTCATCCGTGTGTTTTTTTTTTTTTTGCATCCTCATGCTACTGATCTGCTTCAGCCTCTTGTAACCATTTTCTGTCTACATGCACTCGCTCCAGCTTCAGCTGCGCATCATTGCTGTGGACTGGTTTACCGATTGTGGCAATAGTGGACCATGGTTGTGCAATGTGTGTCGGTACAGCAGCTTGTAGCCTCCACCAGGGACTTGTGTGACAGAATGACAGCAGGGGAGAACAAATTAGAGAAAGTTCACACCCTGTAACAGGAAGTGCCTGAACAAAGACCTCATGGCTGGACACCCTGTAACAGGAAGTAGCTGGACACCCAATAAAAGGAAGTGCCTGAACAAAGACATCAATAACTGGACACACTGTACCAGGAAGTGCCTGAACAAAGACATCAATAACTGGGTACACTGTACCAGGAAGTGCCTGAACAAAGACATAAATAACTGGACATACTGTACCAGGTAGTGCCTGAACAAAGACATCAATAACTGGACACACTGTACCAGGAAGTGCCTGAACAAAGGCATCAATAACTGGACACACTGTACCAGGAAGTGCCTGAACAAAGACATTAATAGCTGGACACCCTTCACCAGGAAGTGCCTATACAAAGACATTAATAACTGGACACCCTATAACAGGAAGTACCTAAACAAAGACATTTATAGCTAGACACCCTGTACCAGGAAGTACCTAAACAAATACATTTATAGCTGGACACTTTGTACCAGGAAGTGCCTGAACAAAGACATTTATAGATTGACACCCTATAACAGGAAGTACCTAAACAAAGACATTTATATTCAGCTCTTTTCTCCAAATAGTTGCCTAGCTGGTGACAACATTGCAGGGATTTTCCCTTTGGCTTTTATAGACGCCTTTCTTCCTTCAAATGATCACACCCACGTATCAGGTCAATAAATATTCATATGACGATACACTGCATCAATATTTTAATCTATGCTACTATGTTACATAATATGATATATTTGTATACTTCTCTTCATGTATATTTATCTATATAGAGCATCCGCTTCTTTCCTCCTGAAGAAGCCCCTATATTGGGCGCAAAACGCGTTGAGGAATATTGGCACACCTTGATACCATGACATTAGGATAATATCGCATTTTTTTGACTCTATATGTTCATTGGATAAGTAATCAATATTGCTGGCATCTTTATAAGAGGGGTCTTGATTATATGCTACAAAATAAAGGAAGAATCACAGTTCTAAGTGTTTTTTTTTTATGCACAATCAAACTTTCTTTTATATTTATGTATAAAATACAGGTGTAATCTTCACTTACTGTGTTATATCAGTGGTGTCTATGATACCTTAAAAGCCCTTATCTTTGCCGTATTACTAGACATTTCCTCTTTGGGTGCGGTATCGCTTTTGCTCCATATTTATCCCCAAATACATTTATAGCCAGACACTCTGTAACAGGAAGTGCCTGAACAAAGACATTTACAGCCGGACACCCTGTAACAGGAAGTGCCTGAACAAAGACCTTTATGGCTGCACACCCTGTAACAGGAAGTCCCTGAACAAAGACATTTAGAGCTGGACACCCTGTAACAGGAAGTGCCTGAACAAAGACCTTAATGGCTGCACACCCTGTAACAGGAAGTGCCTGAACAAAGACATTTATAGCCGGACACTCTGTAACAGGAAGTGCCTGAACAAAGACATTTATAGCCGGACACACTGTACCAGGAAGTGCCTGAACAAAGGCATTTATAGCTGGACACCCTGTACCAGGAAGTACCTGAACAAAGACCTTTATGGCTGGACACCCTGTAACGCAAAGTGCCTGAACAAAGACATTTATAGCAGGACACCCTGCAACAGGAAGTGCCTGAACAAAGATATTTATAGCCGGACACCCGGTAACAGGAAGTGCCTGAACAAAGACCTTTATGGCTTGTCCGTAAGGGTGCGGTTGTCCCTGCTCGGATGCAGACAGGCACCTGTACGGAAGTGCGGTTCGGGTGAGCATAGGGAAGTGTACGGCCGCGTACTCCCATAGAGAAGGACAGGAGCTGAGTACTAATAACACACAGCAACTGTCCTTCCCAGGAGCTGCCCGATACGGCCGAGCACGGAGCTGTGCGGGCCGGCTGTTACTCGTGTGAATGAGGGCTAAGGTATCCCTCTATCCATAGAGTTAATGAGCAATTGAGCCTTGCAGTGTGGTGGGGAAAGGGGTACACTGGCTGGGTATTTTTTTTCTTCTTGTGCCCAGATTTGGGCTTTTAGGCTAAACTCTGGGCAGATATAAAATTAATACAGCTATATTATCAATAATACATTATTTAATGTATTATTTTAAATTCAAAAGCTCCTGTCCTTCTCTATGGGAGTACGCGGCTGTACACTTCCCTATGCTCACCCGAACCGCACTTCCGTACAGGTGCCTGTCTGCATCCGAGCAGGGACACCCGCACCCTTAAGGACGATGTCCTGACGAAGCCCCGTACAATGGGAGGGGTGAAACGCGTCGACAGCTAGACAGCAACTAAACCTGCAGTCACATACTACAAGTGGACATATGATTCTGAAAACTTAACTTAAAAGATTTACCAACCTTGGTAAGAATCCGAAATTGGGGCTGGAGGCTCTCACAGACGGACAGACTATATCCTGAACATCCAGGAGACTTCAAGGGAGACCCACGAGGTGGAAACATCGCTCGTGTCTGCTGTCGGAGATTGTGCAACAGCGGACATCTCCCTGAGGAAATGGCGAGTCGTGCCCATATTGAGGTGGACATTTGAACTGCAGTGGGAAAATCCCCAAGCCGCCCGGACTCTGAGAAGACTACAGTAACGTGAGTGATGAGAAGTGTTACATGTACCCGCTAAGGACATCATTTATATATCACTCTGAGGTAGAGATTTATAACATCTATACTCAACACCAAATAAAAGGAGAAAGAGAAGAAATAAGTCAGGCGGTTGGTTAATTAATGATAATCTAGTGATAATCTGTCCGTGAGAAAACTTCCCTCCCCTCAAAACAAAAGGATTTGTTACACCCCACCACTCTAATTAGAGTAACACATTGCTGATGAGCAGGAAGGAGTTAATAGCACACACGGCTAAATTGAAATCAGTGGCATCCACCACCCTTAACAGAGAACTTAAAATTCCAATAAACAAATGGAAAACAAAAGATAGAATAACTTGGGAGTAAAAGCAAAAATAAATGTCTACGAATTAGGAAGACATCCACACAGGAAATATCAAATAAATAAGCAACATCTAAAAACACCTGTGATTATCCAGTTGAAAACAGAGAAAGTTGGTGTTGCAAGTTATAGATCTGTATAGAATTCTTCATTACATCTGAATAGGGAAACCAGAAGAACATTTTCCTTTTTCGTTGCCTCCCTCCCCCCTTACTCTCCTTGTTTGGGATTCATCCCCTTAATTGTTATAGTTCACGAAAGTGGACACGCGTGTGTAAAGTGAATGGAGGAAAAGAAACCGAAGCAATAGCTATATCGGTTACTTTTCCCGCCATGGTGGGGATACAAGGCTAATATTAATGAGGATCGATCCACATATAATTCATGGCTGCATGTTTTCTATAATGTTTTTAATGGTAATCGGTGAATCCAATGTGCAATAGTATGTGTTTTTTCAATAAAATTATATATTTTTTTACAATCAATTGACGTGTCCGGATCCTTAAGTTGACCGCTTCTAACCCCTTATCTCCTAACGGGTTAACCTTCTTCTTTTTGTTCAAGCAGTGCAAGTACCTGAATTCAACTTGGTTAACAGCCTACTGCCATCTCTGTATGCAGAGCTCAGAGAGGGGCAGAGAGAAGCAGCACAACTAGCCAGTCAGGTGTGTTGCCGTGCAAGCAGCATGCTGATGGAAGGAGGGAACAGAGTGACAGAGAAATTAGCTCATCATTGTTCAGGTCTCCTTCTTGGCCAGACAAGACTGTGCTGTGTGGCACAATTGTGTAAACCTTAAGGACTGGATGGACAGAAATTCAAATCTATTGCCAGGTAATACAGGTTCCATGTATGTATTTCATCTGTGTATTCACCTGTTTGCATGTACAATAATAATAATAATAATAATAATTAATTAATAATATAACAGACATGAATTTCCTTTTCTGACAGTCCAGCAACACTGGGACTCCACACACCACTGTCATCTCCCCCACACCCCCTAGGTGGCGCTGTAGCACTCCGTGCAGTGAGCAGCAGCAGGGACAGGTCATGTGACAGGCAGAGTGTTCAGGCGGCCATGTGTGACAATGGCAGCTGCACATGCAGTACGGAGGAGCGTGCAGGAGCTGGCACAGGAGGTCCGGGGTGAGAAGTCACGGTCACTGTGATATTACTTCATAGATAGGCAGCACTGCATGTGACAGGAGCCATAGGAGAGGGCATATGAGGTGTAGAACGTGGAAATCACACTGCTGCATATAACGGCCTCATTGCCACTTATAAGAGGTCTGTCCTTGAAATGACGTTCTAGTGTATTGTTAGTGAATGTGCGTGAACGCAGCACGTGATTATATGTCCAATGTACACTGATGTCTTTGTAATGTCTCTATATACACTATATCTAATACACACTGTCACTACATGTGGGAGGGGATCTGCAGTAGCTTTCAGTACCCCCTCCTTAGCCCAAATGCCAGGCTGTTGTGATCAGAGCAGAGCTTCAGCACTTCCAGGTTAAAGACTCCTAAAGAGATCCTTGCCATTTCCCGAACAGCTGTGGCCGGTTCACAATTAGCTGCTGGAATGCACTTGATCGCATCCTGGCCGGCTCCCTGCATTCTGGGGCGTGGCGTTGCATTTAAATTAATTGCATTGCGATCGCTCGCACCAGAATGCGTGGCACATGAATGCCTGCGTTGTGATCTCAAAAATTAGTACAAGCACTATTTTTTGCTCTTACCGGAAAGGTTTACTCAGAGTAAACCTTTCAGGGAGAAAATGCCTCTCTCGCGGACATCAGGGAGCTGCTGTCCAAAAGAGGGAGACTCCCTGAACATCAGGGAGACTTGAGATCCCTGTGAACCGGCCCTTAAACATAGTGGTAACTTCAGCTCCAAAAGTTGATTCCAACTCTCTTTTTTTTTAGCCAAAACCATCCAACCAAATTTTTTTTTAGATGTGTATAGAATGGTAAAGTGTTAGGATCTATCATATTGTTTTGTACCTACTTGATGAGATTTCCTCTCACTTCCTGTTCTGTCTGACACCCTGTCACCATACTAGTGAGTGGAAATCCTCCCAATGTATGATGTGATTTTTAGGTCCTGTTCATTGTTGCAAATGGGGCCAATTTCATGAGTCTCACAACTTGCTGCATGAGACTGATGTGTAATCGCCCATGCTGCAACTACCTGCAGGCGATCGCCCCTGATACACAGTGTTGATGTCCTGGGGCAATCGCCCACATGTAATCTCAGCATGTTCTGTTACTTGCGGACGCTGTCATTGCTTTGTATAGCACTTTCTGTTCACGTGAGACTCATCCAGTCGGCTTCATTCGCAAGTGTGAATGGGCCCTGAGGTCGTTCCCCAAAGTGACATGAGTTTAATTAAATGTCACGTGTGATAACTTCCTATCCTCTGTAGAGCTCCATGGATCAGACGGTATCTCTTACTTGGAGGATCCTCCAACGGCACTACAGTTTCATCGGGATTGGCTGAGTCCGAACAGACCATGCATTATACGCAATGCCTTCAACCACTGGCCAGCCCTACACAAGTGGACGTTCGATTACCTCCGGTACGGAAGCTGTAGCTCTGACAATTTTCAGGTATAGGTGATGTTCTTATACATTATTTATGTGCAGATAATTTGTTCTTACTGGTGTGATAAGGTAGGTGTGTCACCACTTCAGGTAAAATGATGATAGTACTTTGTGAAAATGTCTTGGAATACCACATCATTGAAATGCATGTAAACCAACATTTCTTTTGTTGTTTTTAGTAGTATAGGAAGCAAGAGGACATGTTTCCAAATCCAGGAGAAATCATGAGTGCATCTGTAGTTACCGTTTTCTCTTAGTCCCCCTGCAAAGTCCCACAAATACCTGTTGATCCTGCCAGTGAAGTTCAGCTTCTCGTGGTGGTGTGGCAGTGATGCTGCAGGGCTCCTGAATTCAGAGCAGAGTTGTTTAACAACCATGGATTACAGTAAGGCACACATTACAGTATTGTTTTATGTTAAAAAATCTGAGGGTTTAATGCCACTTTAAGTCACTGATCTGGAAAAAGCATGGAGCAAATGAAATCAGAAGAGAGTCACTGTTCACAATGTGCATATCTGTTTTGGGTCAGTGACTGGGAAGGTGGGTTTGGAAACTTGTCCTCTTGCTTCCTGTTGATCGGTATAACAGCCATGAAACGAAGAAAAGAAGAATTCAGCAATGGTGGTGTATGTATATTTTCAGTGCAGGTTTTCAGCTCAAGTGTTAAGATCCTTTTGCCTTGTAAATGTAGTTGTGCATTTTTTTAAAGGGGCGTGAGTAATTTCTTTTATGAATACCTGTTGATCTTGTCACTTTCTGCTCTCTATGAGACCACCAGCTCCCAATGCTGCATGCCAATGGTCACCCTATGCTTTCTGCCAATCTGCTCCAGTCAATGACCACTGCTGGTTGATGGACAGCTTTGCCTGTTACAGGAAGAGGAATATATCCATTCAACATATGTTATGCTTGTTGTTTTTCTTGTATGAATCTCCCTTGTGTAGACATCCAAGACTAATGCTGGACTTTGCCATTTTGGATGTGATGTCAGCAGACTCAGAGCTGTCACTCATGTTACATTCTATAGTATTCCACTTCGCTCCTCCCTGGCTGCTACATAAAAGTTTCTCTAGGCAGGTGAAGGGAGAAGCAGAGGAAGTGGGTCAGCACAGACAATATTTACAGCGTTCACAAAAGGGTGAATAGTTTGGAGAAGGAAGGAGAAGTGAACAATCTAGGACAACATAGCTGAACTGGAAGAATTCTCCAATTCAGCTCACTTTCCATATCAGCGATGTTGTCCTAGATTGCTCACTTCTCCTGCCATCTCCAAACTCTTCACCCTTTTGTGAATAACCCTGATACACTCTCCCAGAAGAAGACAGGGCTATGAGATGCAATGGGAGAGGGATTTGTGCTAGCGAATCGACACTTTCCAGGGGGGTCAATTTCCTAGCAAGTTCAAAGGCACATTGCTAGTCAATAGAAAATGTTTATATGAGTATACATATTAGAAAGTAATCATCAATGTATGTGTTGCAGATGTTAAAAACCTTTAATAAAAATCTATTATGAAAAAAGAAAATGTTTATAGAAAGGAAAATGCTGCCAGTATTCATTTAAAATTCTTGATTTTTGCTGTTCTTTTGCATGCAGTTTTATTATGATGGTGACAGGGTCTCCTTACTACTGATAATAGCCTTGTTTCTATATATAGGACCTGTGTAGGATCTAAGTGTGTGAGCGTGGCTGTAACTCCTAATGGTTATGCCGATGCTGTATACAAGGACAGATTTGTCATGCCCCAGGAGCGATCCATGAAGCTGGTGGATGTCTTGGATCTCATTGAGAAGAAAACCAGCAGCCCAGGAGTGTATTACATTCAGAAACAGTGCTCCAATCTGACAGAGGAGTTCCCAGAGCTGATAGGAGATGTGGAGAGTCATATACCATGGATGAGTGAGGCTTTAGGTAAGTCCTTGCTGTGATCAATCCATGCTGTCCTGTTATAGAGATTAGCTGTGTGATGTCATTGTACTAATGTATTACTTCCATAGTCTCCAAACCCAGTGCTGTTCTGTTCACGTCTACTCTTTTGTTTGTTATATGTATTAAGAAAATAAAAAACAAAAACCCTGTAAAACAAGCATTGAAGCCACAAAAAATATATCTAAAGGAAAAACGTTCTTTTTGCATAGTAAGGAATTATTAAAACCCCTGACAACATGTTATTGCCTCCTATTACCACACTGTAGAGATTTGCGCTCTTTGTTCGTTTTAGTGATCATTGTCACCGGTACTGAAAGTTAGGGACAATCGGAACAAGGATGGAAGGATGTCTTCTCATTTTCCAGCAGTGTCTTGAGATGGGAATTTAAAGAAAAATTGCTCAAAGGAAAACCGCAAACAACAACAACCACCCCTGACAGGCTTTTAAACATTTCCCTGCTCTATCCAAAACGAAATAAGAGGACTGTTTAAAAGTGTTGCCAGTGTGCACTACAGTTTAAACATGTTTCTGTTTAGTTTGTAATGATATATTATTTTACATGGAAAGTCCTATATGCTCATTACAGATGCAGGTTTTGCTTCCTGCTTTGCGGTGTATATAATGGTTGTGTATTACTGCATCTTCCCACGATGCAAGTGTACAGGTCAGCCAACACAATGACAACCATGCACTCCCAGTGTGACTGATGTATCTTACTAGCTGTCAGAGCACAGGTCAGAGACACTGGTCCCCACTATTCACATTTATATGCATTTCCACTAGCCTCTGAAAGATCTGTGTACATTTTGCACATAGGCATGGCATTCCTAGCAAGAAAAGAGAAGAACACGATTAATACATTTACCCTCTTCTAAAAATGTTAACAATGCTGTCTTCTTTTCTGCTACTAGGAAAGCACCCAGATGCTGTTAATTTCTGGCTGGGAGAGTCTGCAGCAGTGACTTCATGTGAGTTATATTTACAATGATAAAAGATATGATCAAAATGTAACATTAAGCTCTGAGGTGCTTACAGGGAGCAAAGTCTGTACTATATACCCAGTACATCAAATTTGCATAGAAGTATTGCAGTCACTGTTTCGGTATTCTGACAACTGCACATCCATGCTGTGAGAATACAAAGTCCAGTGTAAAGGTGCCCATACACCTTACGATTATCGTACGATAATCGTATTCGATCGACTTTTCGTACGACAATCGTAACGTGTGAATAGAGTGCCCGACCGATAGTACTGTACAATCGTACGACTTTTGACGGTCAAGCATGTTTGAAAACTTTGGTTGATCGTACGATGTTCGCATGGTTGGTGGCGTTTCCGTCCGTCAAAAGTCGTACGATTAACACTGCGCATGCGCAAACGAAAATAATTGCGGTCAATTACCGCAAGTCGTCCAGGTGTTTTTTTCTAACTACCGCTGATTGAACCTTGCGATAATCGGGGCAGGATGGGGCCGTCGTACGAAAATCGTACGACGGTTCGATCATCGGACGAAAAGTTTCGTCCGATAATCGCAAGGTGTATGGGCACCTTTAGGCCACCTAAGTTTAAGCTGTTGCCCGGAGTCAGGACTTTGTTTCCTCAAGTCAGAGCCTTCAGCTAAGAGAACGTTAGCAGCACCACAGAGACATTATCAGAGGCAGCAGTATCATAGTCTCACACTGCAGATACACAACTATGAAGCTGTAGGTACAAGAGTGCCTAAGCACATTCACATACCAGGTAGTGCACTCCTTTTTTTTTAATGAGGAATTCTATACAAAAGTAGATGTTTCAGGGCACTTGTTAGGCACAATTAATATTTCATTTTTAAGTTCAGTTTAGCTTTGAACTGAACATGTTGCTTTGACATGCATGGGTTCACTTTAAGAAGGATGTAAAAGGGAATAGAGCAGATTGATAGGTGTGGACACCAGCACTTTACTTCCTTTCCTCCAGTGTGTGCAGTATGTACAAAGCTTTCCTGTAGTGGACAGGGAGGGATACCTTCTTTCTAAATGGTTAAATCAGCTGTTTTTTCTTTTTACAGTACATAAAGACCACTACGAGAACCTATATTGTGTCATCTCTGGAGAAAAGCACTTTATTCTTCACCCACCAACTGACCGACCGTTTATCCCATATGGTATGTCGAGTATGGGGGGAAAAAAAAATCCTGCTGGGGCTGATTCACTTGAGTTCCATAAACAGACCATTCACTCATTAATAAATAGGATGAAGTTGTGATCACTTTAATCAAAATAATCATGTGCTAGCAATTTGTTCTCACACATGTTAGGGTATTCGTTAAAGTGAACATAGGTTCACCTCATTGACTTTCCTTCACTTTTCAAAGCGAGCTGTCTCTAAACCTTTGTTAAAGGGTAACTTCACTTTAAAAATAAAAAATGCAGGAAACGTAGGAAATAGGGTAGTATGTTAAATACTTCTACGGTCATGCTGCCTAGGGTCATTTATGGATTGAGTTATGCCGATGCCACAATTTCATGTACCATTGTATGTTACTATTCACCTGTCTTTTCATAAATAAAGAGTTAAAAAAAAATGAATATAGCATATATAATTGGCGCACAAGCCATTTTGTAATTTAATATTATAAAAAAATTACCTTTCCATTTAAAACTATCTGCTGTAATGTTCTACATCTGTCTAAAAAATGAAATGCAATATGGCAACCTGGAGGCATGCTGTACACACACAGTTGCCGTACACAGTTGGGGTACAGAAGCCCCCCAGAAATGTTACTTCCTCCTTCTGTGATTGGCTGGCTTATTTTCCTAGCACTGTGCACGAAGATACAAGTTTGGTATCCCTTGCAAGTGGAATTGTATTTTTCGGTGAGATACCCCCTAAGGGTCAATTACTACTAAAGGGATACAGACACTGCACCTTTGTCATTAGAACCCAGAAAGGCCACCAGCTGATTATAATGAACACAGACCCTCCCATTCAGAGATCAGTTTGGAAAGGACATGCTGCAACAAATAGCTATTTCTTAAGAACAGAAACAGGCAGGAAATCTGCAACAAAGTTTGTTAAAATCCTTGTAATGATCGCTTCTCGGCCTTTTGGCTAAGATCAAGTGTAGTATCTGTTCTTATCAGTTTTCAGGGAAGAAAGGCATCGATCCACCGGGACAGAGAGATGCTCGGTATTCCCTGATGTGATTGGTGGGTACTGGAGGGGCCTCCTTTCCTCCTGGGTTGATTCTGGTCCGGTTACGCCGGGCTTGTCCCCAGTTGTAAGCAGGAGGCTCTGAAGGTGCTAATGCCTCCTGAGAGAATGGGTGCGAAGCTTGATCAAGGCTAGAGGGTTCGGGGGCGGCAGAAGCCCGTGGTGTTGTGCCCCCTGGGGGTGGCGTCCCAGGGGTGCGCAGAAAGTTACATGGGTATGGGACCCCACTTGACTCACTGTGCACTTGGTCACACACCACATTGCATATTTTCTGCACTTCGCCTCCAAGACAGGCCTTATGGCTAGTCTGGGGCAATATTTTTGCACTCTGGCCCCTAAGGCCTGTCAGAGTTGTGCACTGGCACTTTAGATTATTTAAGCACTCTATCCACGTTTGGCACTTTTTTATTTTAAATTTTGACCCACAGATGCGAAAGGTGCAGGTTTCTTCGGGGCCTATTCCTGACGCTGGGAGGAGATTCTGTGCCTCGAACGGGGTTCTCTGTCTCCTCCCACCCAGGAGGTGGGTTTCTCTTCGGGAGATCCCACTTGCCTAGTACTGAGGGGGACCTGTTTCGGCAGGTCCCCAAAGGAAATGGTCCACGGCCTTCGGGTTGGTGGGCCACCAGTCTCAACCCCTGTCAGGAGCCTTGCGCCCCGGGGGGTCGGGAAAGTAGGTCCCTTCTTTCGAAGGACCTTGCACCCTTGTGCACGTTTTTTGTGTGCTGTGATATCACGGTTCACTTTTTTTGTTCACAGGGGCAAGTTTTGATGCACGTCCACGGGCTTCGATATAAAAAAAAAGAGAAAAAAAGAAAAGAAAAAAAAAATCCTTGTAATGTACATTGATCACCCCGAGGGGATTGATTTTTGTTGTAACAAAAGTGGAATTACTCTTTACATCACCCCACAGTGGAATGGATGTAGGGACAGTTTGTGTGAACAGTTTCCTGTAAGGTATTTATTACCATTTTACTTTTTTTCAGTTTCATTAAAAGCTAAATCTGTATTTTCAATTTGTTTCAGAGCTATACCAGCCAGCAACGTACCAAGTTAGTGAAGATGGATCATTTCAAGTAGTTGATGAGGAATCTACAGACAAGGTAACACATTAAAAGGAGAATTATGAGGCGAGTGATTTTTACTCAGCCTCATAATCTGAGCCGACCTGTGACAATGAAACTGTCACAGGTCGGCTAAGTAGATCGGGAAACGAGCGAACACATAACGTCGCTTGCTCACTTCTCGATCTATCCTGCAGAGAGCAGTGACTGTCACTTACGGCTCCCTGCAGGGATCCTCCCTCCCCTGTCCGATCCTCCAGAGCTGACTGGCGGAACGGACGTGGGAGGGGGCGGGTACAGCTGGCTCTGCCTCTATATAGGCAGAGCCAGCTGTCACTCACGCAGCTGGGTTGGATCCAGACAGAATTGTCAGGATCCGCTCCGGCTGCAGCGTCTCAGTATACCGCGAGCTATACTGAGCTTTGGGTGACGGGAGGACGCTAGTTTGTGTCCTCCCGTTACCCTTAGGAGAACTATGGGGAAAAGCCCTAACCCCGTAGTTCTCCTTTAAGTTAATATTCAGGAATCAAATAGCAATTGGAAACTTTCAATCACGGAATTAAATCATCATAGGATCGAATGGAGAGTGTACATTGCATGGCAGGGCCCCACTCAGAAAATTCTGACAAGGGACACTGTGGTTTTGTGGGCGATATCTAGCTGGGGAACGGAGGCAGGTCAAGGTGCAATATAAGTGGCGTAGTTACACTTTTAGTACCCAACACGGTTGCTTGCCTATCTCATTTGACTTTGTTGTTGGGGCCTGATTTTCTATGACTTCCTGAGCTCCATCAACTGCCACCCTCTTCTGCAACGAGAGTGACTTTACTGACTATAGTCAGACTTATTGAACAGTGGAATGGTAGTAGACAGGGTTACCCACGAAATCAGAGAAATTCAGGCGCTGACAACTTGAATCAAGACAAAATTCTCATAGAATCTGTAAATGAAGGTTATATGGGTTGTTAGACAGTTGTAGCCATCCAAAGTTTCCAATTGTATCATATTTCTTGATATGTTCAATAATCGATTATAATCGATTATGTCGATTAGTTCTTGCAGCCCTAGTTCCTTTTGTGATTAGCAAATCTATTTTTCCTCTTGTCAGGTGCCTTGGATCCCTGTTGATCCACTGGATCCAGATCTAAGTATGTACCCAGCATATAGTCAGACACGACCACTCCATGTCACTGTAAGGGCAGGAGAAATGCTGTATCTACCCTCTCTGTGGTTTCACCATGTGCGCCAGTCCCATGGCTGCATTGCAGGTAAGATGTAGTATTGGAAGATTGCTTTTCAGAAGGAGAGGATTCAAGGCTCAAAAATAAAATTGTGACGGGTCCCCTTTATTTCTTTAAGAGCGATATTAATGTCACAAGGACCACCGACATTGGTCACTGCGACCACTGATTGTCTGCTCTTGGGAGATGAGCTCTGTGCAGTAGTTGGTGGTTTGATGCCATATGTGACAATTCTATTTTCCAGGCATATCAGAAATGGGTTTGTAGAGATGATTATAGCACAGCTTAGACTTTTTATCACAGCCAGTATCAGTAGATCTACTGTACATTACTGTTAAGTTTTGGCCCATATACATGCTGTGGGTTATTTTTTTCCCAATAGCTAAGTGATTAAAAAAGGGGCTGTCATTTTGGATGAAAACTAATGCTGAATATTTTATATTAGGAATGCACCGATACCTTTTTTTCGGTTTCGAGTACAAGTACCGATATTTATATTTCGGTACTCGCCAATACCGGTACTTCCGCTAGCATGGAGCCAGCTTCCCAGGCAATCAAGAAGCTGGGTGGCGGGTAATGAATGACACGCTGCCCGTCTTCTTGATTGCCTGGGAAGCCAGCCAAATAGCATGGAGCCGGCTTCCCAATGTTTGGCCGGCTCAATGCTGATTGGGCAAAGTACCCACCGTACAAGTACTCGCCCAAATACCCAGTATCGGCACTGATACTAGTATTGGTGCATGTCTATTTCATATATAATTGTTTTGCTTAGCTCAGTACAGTTTTTTGGGATAAGATAAAATTGTTACTCTCCCCATCTTCTATTTCCCTCAAGCTGCTTATTTTGTTTTACATTACCTACCCCTTTTATCTGTTTCTTTTTATCATAATGTGTGAATTTGTAGCCCTCACTCCTATTTTCACTCTTCGAGGCCTTCTTAAGCCTCTTCCAGCAGATGTTTTCTTTTAATTACTTTAAGATGATCACTTTAAAATTGTCAAGAGTACGCAACTTTACCTACAATACCGCATTTTGTCTCTGGCAGCTATGTGCAGGCAAGTCGGTTACAAACATTTGGGGGAATTTATCGAAAGCAGAGCAGACAAAATCTGGAGCAGATGTGCATTTCAACCAATAAGCTTCTCTGTTCAGTTAAAATCTGAAAAGGAAAATTGGCTGATTGGTTGCCATGCACCGCTGCTCCAGATTTTGTCTGCTCCAGTTTTGATAAATTCCCTTCATTGTGTTTGGGAGCAACATCTGGTACACTGACAGCTATCTTTGCAAAGTCTGAGCCCATGGTTGTTGATGCTTCAGTCCACATCATAACCCCTTTCTTTCCACCTGTCAATAAAGATAATAATGTACATTGGCTATGAAAACAGAGCCGGAGCTGTTATCCTGAAACAGTGAGCGTTCCTTCCTCATAGGTTTGGTGGTATTCCTTCTTAATGGCACCCCAGCACACCTTGCCAATGGACGCGTGTTTTAGTGCATCAGAAAGCACAGTAACATACCATCACATGTGCCGCACTGCGTTAAAAAATAGTAAAATGCAACTTTTATGGTGGTAGCCCATAAAAATCAATAAGCTTCCCTATGTGCAATGCATGCGAATGCACCACAGATGTGTAAACCCTGCCTTAGAGTTTAGAGCTGCAAAAGTCGCTGAAAACAGTCATTTGAAGCACCCAGAATTAAACTTGTCATAGAGAACAGTGTGTCTGTTTGTCAGATTGGTCTCTTAGCAGTAAAAGTGTGTCATAATTCATACATCTAGCTCAGTATATATATATATATATATATCTTTGTGAGCTGAGTGCCTAATGGTAAACATTATTATATAGTATAATGGTATTGTTTGTGTCTGCCGACCTCCTACATGAATAATATAGCTCTGACATTCTTTTTCTCTTTTAAACAGTGAATTACTGGTACGACATGGAGTATGACATCAAATATCATTATTTCCAGCTCCTCGACTCTCTCGCTAATGTCATCAAGAACTCCTGATTGAATATAAAGCATGAAGCCAACATGGAAGAGAAGATGATGTGACTGTCTTATGCTGCTGTATTTAATTCTAGCACAGATGAAGACTATAGTATATAGTTATGGAAGCAGACATTGCAATGTGTTGAAGCCATCGGGAGAGAAATGATTTCCACCACAGGATATCAGTCATCTAAGACTACACTGCCACCAGAATCTGATTATAGCTGTTACTGATTGTACAATCAGATTGTAACTTGTATGGGAAGTTTAAGAGCATTGTTGGTCACTATTTAAAGGCACAGTTCATTCATAGTCGGTTCTCTGGGAATGTAAAGCTTCTGGTTTTAGGATGACTGATGGAAGTAAGCATGTATCATGTTTGTATATGTTTTAATCAGTGTGAATTTCACAATTACTGTATATGCTATTGGACGGTTTCTGGTCATGAATGTGGATTGTAAAATGAATGCACTGATAAAGGCTGTTTTAATTTAACCAGTTAGAGATGATGGTAGCAAGCACTAGATTGATCTCGCTGTAAAGATATGAACTGTGTTGACATGTACGAGGACTTTGGTCGGCAGCTCACAGATACAAACAGATGACGTCCAAGAGGTGCAGACAAAAATGAGAGGGCTAAACCAAATATTAGAAGACCAGAAGGAGTTGATCTATGATAAAAAAGGACAAGACAAAGCATTTCTGGATCTAATGTTCCCAGCTTCAGCAGGACTAAATCAATCAATATTGTTTCACAACTGAAAAGTGATATTAACCCCTTCATGACTGAGCTAGTTTTCAGGTTCTGTTCATAAATGACTGACACACTTTTGACATTTTTGCTGTGTGATTCTACCACAGCAGTAATATACTTTCTTACTAAATGTACGAACACATATTATATATTGTTTTTTAGAGGACAGATAGGGCTATATAATTATATCACATATGTGTACCTAACCCCTCACTTAGTTTGAATCAAATTTAAAAAAATGAGGAAAAAAACACTAGAAGAAAACAATTTTTTCACAAGTTGATTATTATTATTTTTTTTAGAATTTTTTTTATATTAATTATAGTATAACAAATATATTTATATATAATTTTTATTTTCCTAATTTTGTTTTACATTTTAATTTATTTTACACTTTGTAAAAAAAAAAAATTAATAAATAAGTTTATATCAAGCAATCACTATGACTGCTTGATAAATTAACTTTAAAAAAAAAAAATGTTTTGGCTATCAGACAGCTAATAATAACCTTAGAGACTGATCCTGACTTTAGTCAGATTCAGATCTCACTAAAAGCTCTTTGATCGTGCCTAGACCATCAGAAATTATACATTTCACTCAAAAGATATACATTGTATCTTTTTAGAGAAATGTATCTAAGCATCGGGCTCTCAAGCTGTAAAAACAAATAGCAGAGAGGTGAGTCACTGCTACCTCTCTGCTATTTTCAGCTGTCAGATACGGGATCGCAAATTGCGGTCCTGTATTTGCATGTAACGGCTTCATTCTTTCATTAATGAAAGGAAGAAGCTTTTACAAAAGCTTAATATTTTCATGAATGAATGCCTCAATACTGAGGCATTCTTTAATGACTGGTAACTGCTGAGAATCAGCTGTTACCAGCATTACAAAGCCTGATATAACTCATCATGTACAGTGTACGTGGCCAGTCATATAGGCAGAAAGTGCTGGGACGTACACTGTATGTCTCCCATCATGAAGGGGTTAAAGTCAAAATGTTTTTAACCCATTTTAAATGCTGATGAAACCCACTTCCAGTGGATGATGCTCCATTATGTTTCAAACATTTAGCTTCCTGCAGAATCAGCTGGCCCAGGTATCCTGCCTTAGGGTGGCTCCTTTCCCTTGCAGGGTCTTATGGTGCCACTCATGTGTGTGCTGGTAAGCTGTGTGTGTCTGCACAAACATACAGCCACAGCAAGGCAATCCACTCCAAGCTCCCTCCTCCAAGCCTGTTTATGTACAGCTGCTCTGTCCATTGTGATCTTGTACTGGACAGGAAGGTCAGGGAAGCTGAGCTGAGGGATTTGGAGCCAGATGTTTGGAAACACGACGGCAATTGTATGGGCAAAAAAAATGAAGGCATACTTTGTTGGGCAATGTATATTTGTTTGATCTGGATTCATTATTGAAAAAAAAAAGGTTTGAGAGTTTAATACTACTTGAAACACTTGCTATACAGTCAACATTAATAAAGTAAATTCATTTAAAAAAAAAGAGACACTGACAGGTCAGGTTTTCAATGACAGACGAGACTCAGTATGTCTCTGCTGTTACAATTGCCCCTACCTGTCAGTGTTTATGTGCACTGAGCTGCATATGCCCAGCTCATTGCAAACACAATCTTGCCCGGGCTTCTAAACTCAGAGAAGACAAAGTTCCAGAGTTTATTTTGTGGTTTCTGCTTTGTGTGAGGCCAGTTTCAAAAGGGTTCAATGCCTACCTAATAGAGGGAAATCTATGATACATGAAACACACCACTGACACTCCAGGGATTAAAGCATTGGATATATATATATAAAAACAAAGGTTAAAACTTACCTGCGTCTCCGCAGCGCGCTCCTGTCTGAAGTTCTAAAGATTCTCGGGCAGCCGTAAAGGATCATGGGGCAGGCTCATGCGCAGTAAAGATCTGCGGACGGGACAAGAGGAGAGACACAGTAAGTCGATGCACGCAGCCTGGAGCATGCACCCGCACAGTCTAAGGGGATCCAGCAGTCAGTGCTGGATCAGGGACCGGCACCAGCACTGGAGGGTCTCCTGAAAACCACTGGAAAGAAGATTTTCAGAGCAAGAGGCATCATTTAAGGTATGTCCTTACATCACGTACCTTGGTGTGAGCCTGAAATGACAAGGAAGGCCTCACCTTGCAGCTCTCGTCTGAGCCCCACTGGAGAAGATGAGACAGCACCTGAACACACATGCCTGTGGCTGATATGAGTGTTAGGTGGCTGATGGCAGATCAGGGAGTACTGGTGTGGGAAGCTGAAGCAGGGTCAGGAACAAGTCAGATCGGTAACGTGCGGTCAGCATGGTACAGAAGCAGGCAGGGTCATACACTTGTGAGCAGAATGGTACGGAATCGGAAGACGGAGGGGAGGTCACAAGGCAAGCCGAGGTCACAAGGCAGGCAGAGTCAGGAATTAAGCTGGGTATCAAAAACAGGATCAGAAAATGCAGTCTGCAGCTGAAAATCTCTCAGCAAGATGCAGGAGCCATCCTTAAATAGTCCGCCAGGCACCAAGAACAGGCGTGCACACGATATTGTGCATGCACGTTAGCATCGGTTTTGCACATTGGCTCGTGCAGCGACCCTGGCAGAAGCTGTGCTATGTGTGCTGACTGATGTACCCTGACACCTTACACCAGCATAGGGGGGAGAGGAAAAAGAATTTGACTTTAATGCCACTTTAAAGGAGAACTATGGGGTCAGTGTTTTTCCCCATAGTTCTCCTTAGGGTAACGGGAGGACACAAACTAGCGTCCTCCCGTTACCCTAAGCTCAGTATACCGCGAGCTACAGCTGTGTTTGTAGAGACACAGAAGTGGCTCCATAGGTCCCTGCAAGGGAAAGAAGCCATCCTAGACAGGATATCAGGGCCAGTGCTCAGGAGATCAGCTGATTATGCAGAAAGTTAAAACTTAGACATCAAGGAACAGCATCCATTGTAAGTGATTTCATCAGCACTTGAAATAGCTTTAAGACCGTTTGACTTTTATATCACTTTAACACTGTTATCACAGGCCAACCTAGTCAGGAGGTTTATCACAATAAAAACCTAGATAGCATAAGATTGAGGTGTCTTAAAAATCAGCTAAAGGAATCCCTGCCACCACATATACATACATACTGTACATACACCCCAAATATATCTTGCAAACATGCTTCTAATCATACAACTGCCCCATAATTACAACATTGTGCTTTTCACTTTAGACGCTTTGTTCTTGGCTTGCCACCCTTTCAGGTAAACATTCCGTCCTTGACGTAACCAAGTACCAGCATGCCTAACTCGCTCTACGGGAATGGGAGCTGTCGTAGGTGGAGACCACATCTAGAGTAGTTATTATATCTGATCATGAAGCCGATATAGAAATAATGACACACGTTACTGAACCTGCACCTTACTGTTCTCACAAGGCAGAGTTCACTCATTTACGATAAATTGCACTTTGAGCGGTTGTAACCTGAATTACCTGTACGGAGGTACATAATGAATCCAATACATCAGGACAAAACTATTAGTCAAGTGAAATATGTTGTCATGACATATTTAGGTAGTTATTTTGGCACAGAACCCAAATTGCAGAGTTTGTTAGCTCTAACCACGTGGAATACCGGTTGATGATACAGTTTGAGATTCTTTGTTTGCCTGATAGTGCTGTATTTAGACATCGTGCTCAGAGATTCAGGTAATGTTTTTTTTTGTATACACACACAAAGAAAAAAGCAAAAAAAGATAAACCAGTGTACAAAAATAAAATATTTGCTCATTTTACATTAATACATACGATTGTACAAGATGAAGTTTCTCTGCCCATTAAGGACAGAGAGCTGTCACAGAATGTAAACAAATCTGAGGAACAAGTCCAGTGTTGTCATCATAATTTCACATCAGCTGGAGTGCCGAGATTGCCTACCCCTGGTCTATGCACTGTGTAGTGGCTGATGTACTGCTCTCTATACACAACATGCACACTCTTCTCCGAGATCATTCTCCACTTCCATCCATGCTTGCTTTTCTCTGTAATTATGGTCTTCCATTTCCTTTCAACATTGCTCTTCCATCTGTGATTATTTTTCATCACTTCTATCCCTGCCTGTTCTCATCCTCTCTGTGATCACTGCCTTCTGCATACATCTATGCCTGCTCTCTTCTTTTATCATTTTCATGCACTATTTCCATGGATTCTCTCATCTTTTCTTTATCACTTTCCTCCAGTTAATGCATGCTGTCCTCTCTGATGATTTTACTCCACTTTTTCAATGCTTGCTCACCTCCACTCTATGATCAATCTCCTTCACATACATCTATGCCTGCTGTCCTTGGAAGATCATGCAGTGAAGTGGATTTGGAGGAAGTAGAGGAGAATATCCCTTCAACTTCCATCCATGCCTACCGTCCTTCTCTATTCTCATTCTCCAACATCTCCATCCATACCGTCTCTCCTGTCTGATCCATTCTTAGAGCCTTCTTCTCTGACCATTCTGCTCCACTTCCACGCATGCCCACTCTCCTACCCTCTGTGCTCATTCTTCAACATTTCCATCCAAGCTTGCCTTCCTCTCTGGTCCGCCTCCTCTTTGATCTTTACCTGCTGCCCTCTTCTGTTTGATAATTTTCCTCCTCTCTACTGTTGTTCCCCTCTGTTCTCATTCTCCAACATTTATATCCATGCCTGCGCTCCTGTCTGATCCTCCTCCTTTCTGATCCATTCTCAGTGTCCTCTTCTCTGTGACCATGTTTCTCCACTTCCACCCTTGCCCACTTTCCTACCCTCTATGTTCATTCTCCAACATTTCCATCCATGCCTGTCTTCCTCTCTGGTCTACCTCCTCTGATTCTTACCTACTGTCCTCTTCTTTTTGATCAATTTTCCTCCTCTCTACTGTTGTTCCCCCCTGTTCTCATTCTCCAAAATGTCTATCCATGCCTGTTGTCCAGTCTGATCCTCCTCCTCTCTGATCCATTCTCAATGTCCTCTTCTCTGTGACCATTTTTTTCTCCACTTTCACCCTTGCCCACTCTCCTACCCTCTATGCTCATGCTCTAACATTTACATCCATATCCTGTCTCCCTCTCTGCTCTCCCTGATCTTTGATCCATACCCACTGTCCTCTTCTCTGTAATCATTTTCCTTGTCTCTATGCTAATTTTCCAACATTTAAATCAATGCCTGCCCCCCAATCTGATCTTCCTCCTCTTTAAACTATGCCCACTGTCCTCTTCTCTGTGATCATTCTCCTCCATCGGTGCCTATTATCCTCTCTGGCTCTTCTGTTCCTCTTCCATTTATGCCCACTCTTTTAATAACTGTGATAATCCTGTCCCACGTCTAGTTTTGTCCACTTTTCTTATGTCTGTGGTCATTGTACTCTACTTCCTTTCAATTATACTCCTTTTCACTCTAGAATCATCCCCCTCTTGCTGAATTGGCCGATCCCAGGACTGTCTAAAGCTTTGGATAATTTAATTACTTTCTTTCTGTTGGCAGCCAAAATAACCATAGTTAGGGCTTGGAAAACACCAACAATTCCATTCCACTTGGTCAAACAAAAAATGTTTTGGATTATGGTCCATGAGAAACTTCACAGCATCCTCCAATATAATAAAAAAAGTTTTGAATTGACCTGGACCCCTGGTTGTTATATACAGGGGTGCTGGAAACCGGGTAATTTTCATTGTACAACTTTTTTGGAATTTTTCTCTGGGGACTATGTTTAAGGTTTAAGTAGATGTTGGGCTATTTGGTCGGGGATGGAGCTACTCTTTTCGGACTCTTAAGCTGTTCTGCTTCCTTTAGTATCTATTTCCTTCTCTTTTTGTCTGGTTTTTTTTTTTTTCTTTATGCTCGCACATGTGAGGCGTTTAGTACATAGATGCTGGACAGAAAGTCTTCTATTGATATAGATATGGAGAAGATCATAACAAATGTTTGCTTCAGACATAGGCAGATCCCAAGGCCAGATATTCCTCTCAGACTGTTCTGATTTTTGATTGTAGTGATGGGGATAAATTGGCAAGAATAGTGGATAGATATGTTCTGTTGTACAGAACTATTATATATTGTGTGTATGGCCTCTAGTGATCCCCTCCTACTACTGGATTATGCTAATGTGGAAGAATCTGTAATGCAATTTTATGCTATACTGATTGTGCATCATGTGCTATTTTATTGTTTTAATGTACTTTGGAAAATTAATAAAATACTTTGAAAGTTAGAATCATTCCCCTCACCTTCCATCCCGGACAGATCAATTATAAAATACAGAAGTACACAAACCAAAACTATTTTCCTTTTTATTAAACATTACATATTAAAAAAAGACTATGCATCAGGAGATGTATCCACTCCCTAAATTATAATCATGGACGGGCACACTGTTGCTAGTATAATAAAAAATCAAAATGCAGCAATCATTTTCAAATTTCACCTGTACACAATAAACATAAAACCATTACTTTTAACATGACATTGGAGGTATGATGTCTTCATCCTTAGGTATAAGTTTTCCCTTCAATACTATCCCAAATCTGTCTCTGAGCAGATCAGGAATCTCATCATCAGTAAGGTCTCGAGTGGACTTCACACACCCACCCCCTGGGGTAAATTCTGTAGTAATCAGTCTGTGCCCCATGTATGTCAGTCTGCCCCGCAGGAGCTGAAGGGAGCAAAGGGACTTGCAGGTAAATATAGAACTTGGTGAAGTCTGGTGATACTCACACATCTCCTTGAAGTCTTCGAATGTATATTCATCAAGAGTGAATGAAAACAGACTTCTCCAGAGGTTACCATCTTTTCTCTCCAAGTACCATGTTTTTGTCTCCACCCGTAGCCTAAAAACTCCATTGTCCTGCTCCTCTTCCCATCCATCCTCCAGTGGAATTGGGTCAATAATACCCTCTCCAAACCCAACATCACAAAGCCATCTTCTTCCTTCTAGCTCTACCATGGTTACCAGATGATCAAATTGAGGCCCATACTCACAACTGATTTTGTTCCTCACTCTTGCTGATAACACCTTGGGGTGGTACCCCAGTTCTTCTAGCACCCACAAGAAAAGGCCATTGCTCTCATAACAAATGCCACCACGCTTTCTCACAACAATTTTCTCATAAATCCATGGCATTTCCAGTATAATCTTTCCCCCACTGTGGATATCCAGGTTTTCTGCAGGCACAGAGAGGACATGATGGCGGTGTAACTCCCGTAGTGCCGAAAGGGAAGGTGGCCCGGAGTCTGTCATATTGACCCGCTTGAAATATGCCTTCAGGTCCATCTGCAATTAAAAATAAATAGGTAAAAATATTATGCTACTATGGTTTGTGTTCAACCATTTCAAAGTCCACAGTGCTTGGTTTTCTCTTTACCATGTATGTATTCAGCTGGATGAATAGGAACTTGGTGTAACAGTACAAAATTAAAAGGAACCTGCTAGGATAGGTTTCCCAAAGGTGCCTTAATATGCAAGTTTGGGGATTGCAGTATATTGATACATCTGCGCTCCAAAACTGCAAGCTTTTGTGGGGTGTTCCCGGTCTGCAGTGGTCAGAACCTACCGAAAGGTGGTCCAAGGAAGGAAAACTGGTTAAACAGCAACAGGGCCATTGGTGGCCAAAGCTCATTGATGCACGGTGGGAGGGAAGGCTGGCCGTGTAATCCGATCCAATAGAAGAGCTCAAATCGCCAGAAAACCTAATGCTGGTTTAAATTTAAAGGTGTCTGCACACTCAGTGCTTTGTAGTTTGTGGTGTATGGGGGGTGCGTAGCCACAGACCGGTGAGGGTGGCCATGCCGACTTGTGTTCACCACCAAATGTGCCTACAATGGGCTCGTGAACATCAAAACTGCACCGTGGACCAAAGTAAGATGGTGGCCTGGTCTGATGAATCACATTTTCCTTTACATCATGTGGATGGGCAGGTGTGTGTCACTTGCCGGGGAAAGAGATGGTACCATCGGAGGCAGTGTGATGCTTTGGGCAATGTTCTGCTGGAAAACCTTGGGTCCTGACATTCCTGTGGATGTTACTTTGACACATACCACCTAATGTACCTAAACATTTTTGCTGACCAAGTACACCCCTTCATGGAAACGGTATCCCCTGATGGCAGTGGCCTCTTTCAGCAGGATAATGCACCCTGCCACACTGCAAAAATGGTTCAAGAATGGTCTGAGGACCACGACAATGAGTTTGAGGTGATGACTTGGCCTCCAAATTCTCTAGATCTCAATCCAATGAGCATCGGTGGGATGTGCTGGAAAAACAAGTCCGATCCATGGAGGCTTCACCTCACATCTTACAGGACTTAAAGGATCTGCTGCTGATGGCTTGGTGCCAGATACCAAAGCATACCTTCAGAGGTCTAGAGAAGTCTTGATGGGTCAGAGCTGTTTTGGTGGCAAAAGGAGGACCTACTGAATATCAGGCAGATGGTCATCATGTTATGGCTGGTGGATATGTAAACCCAAATCACTAAAATCTTATATAAGCCTTATAACATTTTGAGAAGTATTTATCATTTTTAAATCTGCAGCTTTTAATAAAACAATACCTGGTCATCCTGTACCCTGATAAATGCTATGCAGTCATCACTGAAGTGTGACAGGAATTGGCTGCAGGGCATCCGCAGCATTGAGATTAAATTCAGAGTGGAAACCGCGCTGATGCGCAACTGCCCTGGTGTGAATGGTTCCTTAGGCAGACTGCATTGTATTTGTTGCTGTTGAAATAACCAAATGTGTCTATATTGAGAAATGCTCAATTTTTACTTGCTGCCACATGTGAACCTCCAGGATGACAGCTGAATAGCACTGAAGTGGAGATATGACCTGCAAGAATGAATAAAAGGATTTAATTTTGAAGAAAACTTGGAGTGCTAGTGACCTTTTTTTCTGTTTTGCAAGTATTTGGCACACCATCCGCGGCCACTTCAGCACCCGCCGCCCCACATTATATAAGGCTTCTCGGTCAGGAGTGCGGTGGGACTCTCTATTTGACTACAAACATGAATATGTCACAAGAACACTTAGAAAAAGGTGCATGACTGAGATAAAACTTTGCGGTTAGTTAGAATGACATTTTGGACTTTGCCACAAAAACATCTGTCACTAACACGTTCATAAATTCCCCCGTTGTGTTTTCCTGGCTGATGTGTTTGTGAAACATTTTCAAAATCTGGAATGCAGTGTTTAAATCCTGAATTGCACTATATGGATCAATGCAAATGTTCTTTTCCTATTCTCCATGATGTGTGGCATTTTCTTTACTTGCAGTATATCCTTTTCTGTGAGTCTAAACTGTTCAAAGGCTGGAATGGAATGTAAACACAGGCTAGCAGTCAGGGCTCCCCTGTGACACAAAAGGCATGGATTTGTTTTGTTGACAAAGTTTTAACTCTTAAACAAAAACAAAATCAAAAAAACTCACCTTCTGCTAGGACTGGGTCTAATTCCACTCGCAAACTGAAACAGGAAGACAAGAAGTCATGTGACATTGCACGATCCGCTGCTGCCACTGATGTGTTCCAGGACGATGTACACAGAGCTGAAGACGCAGAGCAGCAAACCCCTGCACTAGGCACGTTTCAAAAGTGACACTAAACTCAGGAGTTAAACCTTCATACAGTCAGGTATCTTAACTATTAACAAAAATGTATCTTATATGTGTAGCACTCGGCCGTAGATCCTCAAATCTCTGAATTGGTGCCGACACTGTCCTTCCTTCTGGAGGGTGGCTACTTTTCTTCCCATGGTCTCTGTTCTCTTCATCCGATCATCTTCTTTCCTGTAGTTTACAGGAGTCCCTCCAGCGCTGGTGCCGGCCTCTGATCCAGTGCTGACTGCTGTGTCAGCTGTGTCCCACGAAATCTGTGCGGGTGCACACTGCCGGACTGCGTGCATAGACTTACCCTGTGTCTCTCCTTGTCTCCCGGCCAAAGATCTCTACTGCGCATGCGCCCGCCCCATGAACCTTTGCGGCCGCCCGAGAATTTTCAGATCCTTGGACGGGAGCGCGAGGCGGAGACACAGGTAAGTTTAATGTTTTTGCATATATCTACTGCTTGCTAGCTGTAGATATATGCAAAAAAACCCGGAGGCTTTAATAACCCTTTAAAAAGGAGAATTATGAGGCGAGTGATTTTCACTCAGCTTCATAATCTGAGCCGACCTGTGACAATGAAACTGTCACAGGTCGGCTCAGTAGATCGGGAAGTGAGCGAACACATACCGTCGCTCGCTCATTTCTCTATCTATCCCTGCAGAGAGCCGTGGCTGTAACTTACGGCTCCCTGCAGGGATTCCCCCCCTCCCCTGTCCAATCCTACAGCGCTGACTGGCGGAACGGACGTAGGAGGGGGCGGGTACAGCTGGCTCTGCCTCTGGACAGGCAGAGCCAGCTGTCAATCCCACAGCTGGGTGGATCCAGACAGTATTGTGGGGATCTGTCCCGGCTGTGGAGTCTCAGGTATACTCAGCTTTGGGTGATGAGGACGCTAGTTTGTGTTCTCCGTGACCCTTAGGAGAACTACGGGGAAAAGCCCTGACCCCATAGTTCTCCTTTAAGGTACTTAAATGCATTTTTAAGCTTTTACTCCTGAGTATGGTGTCACTTTCGGTGTTTGTCCCTGGGTGTGCTCCACTGATTGTAACATGATGCATTGTAAGCATGCTGCCGTCCACAACCATCTATGCGTGTAACTCCCACTGACACCCAATGTTATTTCCCCACTACTGCCACTTGGAACAGTTCATTTGATTTCCCTTCACTGTCACTAAACCACATCACACACACACACACACACACACACACACACACAAATCATTTTCCACTTACAATTTTCAGAGCTGGTAAAAGACTTCCCAAAACATACATTCTCTGAACGCTCAGGACCGACAGAATAAAAAAAAAAAAAAGATAGTGCTAGTGATTTCATAGCTCCCACGACAGTTGTGCAAATGATTATCCAAATGTTGACCCAAACAATATTTTAGTATATATACTAAAAGCGTTATTAGTGCACACAACAACCATCTTACTAAATGAGATATTCACAAATCTCTCTCTCTAAAAATTTTAAAATATTTGTAACGTTTCATTTGTGTCTTTCAAGCAAACAGTAAAAATCAATCAACCTCTGCTAAGAATCTGCAAGCTGGCCTCACACCTATGTGTTAGGAGCACCTCTGTGCAGGAATGTATACCCCCCCGCCCTCCAAAAAACCCCACTGCTTTTTATCGTGCAGCTATTGTGAACGAACCCGAAGGCCCTGTTCACACTTTATGCACAACCGCAGCACGCATGACCACACGTCACATGTATGTGCACTTGCTGCGCATCAGCCTATTTATTTCCATGGGCTGCTGCACGCATGACAAAGAAGCTCATGCAGCATTTTCAGCTGCAAGCTTCACCCATTTTTTAACGCACAGGCAAAGACGCAAATTTTACAGGCAGTATTTTTGTTCCCATTAACAAGTAATGCACTGCGTGGATGCATGCCAATGTGCACAGCAAAGTGTGAACAGCGCCCAACAGTAGATTTTTTTAGCTACACTTATAGATTTCCATACAAACATTAAAAAAAATCTCATCAGAACATTCAATAACGTCAGACACTTTAAGGTTATTTAAAATTTCATTTGGTTTTAACATTCTATTTTGGAAATGAATGGTATTTCCCGAACAAAAACCAGATACACCGTATTAAAAAAAAATACATCCTGCTCCTTTGATTTTTTTTTTTTCTATTACTATGGTTGAAAACGAGTTGACGTGACCCCATTAGCTATTAGAAAATCGAATGAACGCACTCAATGCAAATTCCTTAACAAAATTCTACGGGAGTTTGGGCAGCCCAACTGTCCCTGTTAACACTTAAGTCAGGCATTGAGTACCATCATTAAATCCCAACTACATGGAAATGGTTCCCCTCTTCAAGGGTTAAGTGCTCAATTATGCATAGGACAAGAAAACGGGGTTTTACTTACCCAATCTCCACTCAGGGCTGGAATTACAGATCACGGTGCCCCATAGCAGAAATGTGATGGGGGGAGCCCCTCCTATGACCTCGCTCTGAGCTAAGCTGGTCATACACCTATAAAGTATCTGCAGATTTTCTATGGTCAGTGCAACAGATTCCTCCATCTATGCTAAACTGTGTGGATGGAGGAATCTCCCACTGGGCCAAGCTTCAGTATCTTGCTAGCCGGCCCCGCTGGCTGTCCAAATACCTGAACAATCTGATTGGATACAGGCATTGTTCAGGTGTTTTGGCAACCAGTGGTGCCGACTAGAAAGATACTGAAGCTTGGCCCAGCGGGAGATTCTTCCATCCACACAGTTTAGCGTAGATGGAGGAATCTGTTGCACTGACCATAGAAAATCTGCAGATAATCTATAGGTGTATGGCCAAGATTCCAAAGGCTTCTTATGTGCATCTGAACTCATCTCTACACTGTAGACTTTACAGGGGATTAAGATTTGGCGTCATCTCCAACCCTTAATGATACAGTACTGTATTATCTTCACGTGTTCCATGTTTAATTTGCCCCAACAACCTATTGGGGCCCCCTTCCACCCCCAGGCCCCATAGCAGCCATCTAGGCTGCTACAGTTACACCATTGTCCCTACCAACCTGGCAGTTGGTACTCTTCTCCTCCTCTAACAGTAGAATGTTCCCCAGCATCCTCACGTGTCATGCAGGTTTATGGAACATAAGACGTAATGACATCAGCAATCCTTAGACCACCAGAGCTCAGGGGAGAAGAAGCTGCAGGGACTGGTCTAGCAGACCAGAGGTCAGGTAAGTCAAACAGCTTCTCCTGTCCCCTGGGTATAAACAAAGTTAACCCTTAGTCTCTGTTCACACCTAGGTATTTTGTAGCTCACAGCTACGATAGGCTGAACACAAGGTATCCCATTGTTTTCTACGGTCCCTCTTCACACCTGAGCGTTCTATCGCCGGTAGTACACAAGCTACTTTTCTGCAGATTTCTGCACTTTTGGCACCATAGACTTCAATGGAAACACCTGTAAACACAGGGGGCAAGTTTTTGCATTTTTGTCACACAAGGCCAATCTACCAACTAAAAACAAGAGTAAAACCGCTTTTGAAAATGCACATGAGAAACGCACAAATACGCTAGACAAAAATGTGCAAAACTCTGTTGCCTAGGTGTGACTGGAGGGTACCAGTGCATGGGAAACAATTTCCCTTCCCTGGAGTCAGGCTTTACTTCCACTATCTTTCTCTAATCATCACATATCTGTTCCAATGTGTAATCACCGGTCCATCGGTACCTGGAAAGCCTGACTTTTATAGGAAAGGGGCGGGCACTTTGAAGAACCCCATGGTTGGCCCTCCCAAACCACCTGACCACACAGACAAAACAAAAACTATACTCTTCAAGACGCGCCACAAAACAGTGGCACGTGGCCGCTTTGATCAGCTGACAGAAGCGGCTCGGGGCGGAAAATCCATGACACACGGCGCCCTGTGTACTCCATGGGTGTCAGCCGATGAAGAGGTTCCCGGGCAGAGGTCAGCTGCCGGTATTCCGGTTCATAGTCCACAATGCTGAGAGCCGCTATAAGCCCGGTGCACGGCCCGGCTCTCTCCCTGTGCATGCGCTCCATGTCCGGCGCGGTACAGCTGCGGGTGTGCCCGGAGCGCTGCCTGTTCGATGACCCGCTGCGGGTGCAGGTGAGCGGGCTGATCCCCGGGCAGGAGGTGACTCTCCGCACCGAGCTGACCGATGAAGGCGGGGAGCTGTTCACTTCCCTGGGCCGGTACCTATCCCATAATGCAAAACTATCTCTAATCTACAAAGTATGCATAAATATTATTAAAGTGCAAAATAATCTGCCAAACGTTTCACAATGTAAAAAAAACATGAACATATACATATACCGTACATAAGATAATGTTGATCACAATTAAACAGTAAAAAAAAATATAGTCCATATCCCTCAATCTTGGATACAAAATATCTTCTTGTTTACGTGACAATTGATAACACCTGAGATGAAAAATCCACATAAACTGTCAATCCAGCACCTTGTGATTGAATGTTCAGTCAGTAGTATTCAATACAAATAAACCCCGCGCCAGATTCCGTGATAGCAGCAACACTAAAATAATATGATAATATTATTGAAAATTAATAAAATGTGTTGTGCTGTGAACCAAAATGTCACACAAATATTATCCAAATCTGTCTCCTGTCACAAAACTGTGAAAAATATAAATCCCAATCTTATTTTATGAACATCTTATACAATATAAGTAAACACACCCAAACTATGCATGAACAGAGGGGCATATAAATAAATATCTATATAAAATATGACAACAAATATAGTAATGTGACTTGGTGGTCATCCACACTAATATAATATGAAAGTGCAAAAGTGTTCAGTCCACATGAAGTCCTTCAATCAGTGTAACAATGATCATTCCACATATAGTGCTTCAGTCATGCAAACAACATTGGTGTATTGTTGATGTATCCACTCCCATTACATCTATCGACTGTGTCTTCACCCATAATAATAATATCTGCCTCTCGCCTTATGGAGAGACCTCTCAGAGAGAAGGTCATCAGCGTGTTACCCCGTTTAAAGCCAGGAAGGGGTTATCCTGCCCTTATCAGTCTTAAGCTGACCATACACCTTACAACCATCGCAAGACTTTGTCTTGCGATTGTTGTAGGGTAATTAAAAAAAACGTACGATCTGCCCATCTTGGACAGGCAGATCGTAATTGCGATCACCGAAAGCCTGCCCCGCTGAGGGGCAGGCTTCCGATGACTGCAATGCTGAAAGGGCAGTGTGCGCTTCCGGCATTTGTCTTACGAGCAGGCCACAAACCCGCCGACAATCGTACGATTCTCGGCGGGTTTTCGAGCCTGCTCGTGAGACAAAAGACGTGCGACCGTACAGTAGAAACGGGCACACGCCTTCCATACACCTGCCGATTATCGTACGATCGCAGGATTTCCCGCGATTATCGCATGATAATAGGCAGGTGTATGGGCACCTTAAGGATCGTTTCACAGACAATGTTTAATCTCAATGAGTCCAGTAGATGTCGCTCACCCACACCGACATTATAACAGAACATAGATCATCGCACAGACCATTCGATTACCATAAAACATCCCTTTATTTGTAAAACTAATTACATTTTGATAAGTTCAAAATTACAAGTGCTCCTATGACTTCCACACAGACAGCGTGTCCACAGACTCCTCAGTTCCGTCTCGTGGCTGACATAAGATGGAACTGAGGAGTCTGTGGATGCGCCGTCTGTGTGAGAGTCATAGGAGCACTTGTACTTTGCCATTGATTGAGCTTATCGAATGTGAGTAGTTGTAGAAATAAAGGGATGTTTTATGGTAATCAAACGGTCTGTGCGATGATCTATTTTCTGTTATAATGTCGGTGTGGATGAGCGACATCTACTGGACTCATTGAGATTAAACATTGGAGGAGTCTTAGGGACGATCCTTAGACTGATAAGGGCAGGAGAACCCCTTCCTGTCTATAAACGGGGTAACACGCTGATGACCTTCTCTCTGAGAGGTCTCTCCATAAGGCGAGAGGCAGATATTATTATTATGGGTGAAGACACAGTCGATAGATGTAATGGGAGTGGATACATCAACAATACACCAATGTTGTTTGCATGACTGAAGCACTATATGTGGATTGATCATTGTTACACTGGTTGAAGGACTTCATGTGGACTGAACACTTTTGCACTTTAATACTATATTAATGTGGATGACCACCAAGTCACATTACTATATTTGTTGTCATATTTTATATAGGTATTTATACGCACCTCTGTTCATGCATAGTTTGTCTGCGTTTACTTATTTATACTATGTATGAGGTTTGTGAAATCAGATTGGGATTTATATTTTCCACACAATTTTGTGTAGATGTAAAGAAACCCGACTTGGATACTATTTTGTGTGACATTTTGGTTCACAGCGTGACACAATTATTTTACTAATCAATAGTATCCATTAGCAATCCTTAATATTTACCCTTTGTCATATACAGACACCCCACGTGGAATTGTGCTTACCCCCAGAGTCTGACCCTCTGTTACTAGAAAAGGTCAAACAGCACAAGATGTTAAATCAATCCTCCAAGGGCAAATCCACAGGTATCCAAACAATTCTCAGGGGCCATAGAAAAGATGCAGGGAGAGGCTCATAGCGTATTAAAACCATACAAACAGTAAAGGGTAATCACATTTAATGGAGCTACATCCCTCACCCAGATTCTCAGCAAAAATTATTAAAGAGAAAGAAAATGCAGGAAAATCACAAACTCCATGCACAGTCCTGTAAGTACGCAGCATATCACGATGAGGGCTACACATTGCGGAAACAGAGTATGCATGACTTGACTGTTTTGCAGCATTGCACGATCATAGAGATCACTTTATAGCGCCTCCTAATTACAGTGAACGTGCCACAAGAGAAGTGAACGATCCTGGGAGATTTTAGTCACCCTATTGCAGGACCGAATATCGTCTGTGTAGCCCTAGTCTTAGTCTTCAAAGCCTGATTTAGCCTTATGTTCTATTACTCTGGAACGCGGGTGTCTTGGGGGTTCCATTGAAATTGAATGGCACGCAATGCACCAACATGCAGTAATGCACCTTATGCAAGGCAAATGGTATGAAGAAAAGACTTGCATATTAAAACATGTGGCAAGGGATGGAAACCTTCGCACTCCAGTTGTGGTGAAGTTACAAACCCCATCATCCCTCTGCATCTTGCAGTCATGCTTGGGGTTGTTTGAGTCCTTCAATGCCTCATGGGACTTGTAGATTCACAACAGCTGGAGTGCCGAGGTTGCCTACCCCTGACACATGAGTTTAGTTGGGCTTGAAAGGAAACCTGTGCTGAGAAATTATCTAGATGGCCATTGTCAACTGCTCATTTTAAAGATCTCGATTGATTGGCTGTAATGCTGGTGCAATGACAGTAACACTTCATTGACATGGAACAGAAGTGCAGATCAGGAGTTCTGATACCACTTGGCTGTATACTTATTCCAGCCTATCTGACTCTTGCTGCAGGAATCTTCTAATGCAGCAAACCCCCCCTCCCCCCATGTTAATGGCGCCTAAGGGCACAGTTTTTCCAATTATACTGCTGTGCTTTATATGTGTATATAAATATCTGCATGTAGCGAAGTTTCTGAACGTTCATTTTTTTTTACACTGAATACCCACAATGTTGCTGAATTGGAGCTAGGGCCCTTTGCATATGTATGGCCCATCAGTCATGTCAGAAGGGATAAGCTATGACTCCCATGCTCACTTTTTGTCCTGATATACTGTTGGAAAATTAGAATGAAATTGAAATGGCTTAAAACTCTTTAGTTGAGTCTAGAATACGTGAGTCAGAACCAAATTCTTTCTTTTTTTTTCCATTTAGATTAATTCAATTGAACAGTTTTAAAGTGGGATGTCTTCTCTTCTGTCTAATGTGTAGGACCTGGTCCATTTCCTGGCATCATAGATCTGTACGGAACAGGGGGAGGTCTCATGGAACACCGAGCCAGCCTCTTGGCCAACCACGGCTTTGCGACAATGGCACTTGCATTTTTCGATTATGATGACCTTCCTAACAATCTAGGTGGCCTTCATCTGGACTACTTTCGGGAAGGTTTGGAGTTTTTAAGACGTCACCCAAAGGTATTTCTGGATTTCTGTTTGGTTTTTAAATAATATGACTTGGTTTTGAAGGTGCTACAGTGCATCCAAATGCACCTATGTGTGTTTAAAATGTATGGCTGCCTAAATACAATGTGGGTCAACTCACTAAATGTGCATTAAAAACAGAATGAATAAAGTCTATCCTTGTCAACATTGGATGTAGTTGTGCGTTAGTCTTTGGACCGATAATGGTCTGATTTTGAGGCACGTTGAGGTCTTGTGTTACCACAGCCAACAGTACGTAGTAGCAGCTTTTTTAGCGTAGGTGGCATCTACAGTACATTGTACAATGAGGTCAGTGATACCAAATTCTGACTTAATGCTCCAAGATGGGCACTTTTACCTCCCACAAAGTATAGCCATTCTGCAGTCTCACTTGACTTTAATTCTAGAGGAAGCAGTCAGTTTCAGCTTTATAGAATTATTCTTTACATTTCTATGCCGTGCTCATGACCTCAGACATTTTGGAATTCTTTCCCACTCATTCTAGTAAAAGTAGGCGAAATTCTGTAAAGTTGGAGGTGAAGCAAAGACAGATTGAACATAGTGTTTACTGCTGTTTAACGCACAATGTAAGGGCTTTTAAACAAGGGATCTGGTAATAAACTAGGTTTGCATTGTGAATAAATGATACCATGAATTGTTTTTTTAGTTCACATTCTTATTTTCTAATTTTAAAGAGAAATTTAAGGTACAATGGAGAATATTGAAACCATATCCGTCATGTTTTCATAGGTTAATAAACAAGAAATTGGGATTATAGGCCTTTCTAAAGGTGCTGACCTAGCAATCACAATGGCAACTTTCCTACCTGGAGTCAAGGCAGTTGTCAGTATATCTGGCTGCAATGCCAACACTATGGCCCCATTACCATGTGATGGCTTTGTGCAACCATGCTTGGGCTTTAGTGCTGAGAAGATTAAGTTTACAGAAGCTGGCGAAGCGGATCTTTCAGAGTTTATGGAAGATCCTATGGACCCGGCATTTCAGGAGTGCCTCATCCCAGCTGAACGGTCCTCTGCCTCCTTCCTCCTCTTATCCGGTCTCGATGACAAGAACTGGCCCAGCGCATTATACACTAAGCAGTTTGTTGCACGTCTCAAAGAGCACAACAAGGATGTGGAATCTTGCTATTACCCTGGGGCTGGTCATCTGTTGGAGCCCCCTTATTTTCCTTTGTGCAAGGCTTCCAAACACAAGCTATTGGGAATGCCTATGTTGTGGGGAGGTCAGCTTAGAGCCCATGCTAAAGCACAAGAAGATGCATGGAAAAGGATCCTAACATTTTTCTCGAAGCAGCTCAAAGCCAATATTACCACTTACAGCCGTCTGTAGATACCCTCTAGCAATAAGAATGCTAATGTACAATTTGTGATGTCATCAATAAATACATTTTAAGTAATTTTCCATTTTCAATGTTCTTGTCTGCAAATTATTTGCTGTCTTCTGGATTGTTCAGTTATTTCTCAACAATTATAGTTATCCAGTGAATGCTGAAAGCAACTTTTAAAGTGTATTTCCACTTTCGCAGCCAAATAAGGATAACGCCTTACATGTTCCCATTCACATACCACAAGTAAAAAAAATGCTTGCAGTTTAAATTACTTTTACTTGGTTTGGGGTTTCTTGGCTTCTTAAGACGAGTTAAAATTCCTACTTGTTCTATTTTATGTTAGGAGGGGTTGTGAGGGGTTAAAAGATTACAACCCTGGCCTCTCTATTGTATGTTAATGAGAGAAACGCAATCCTCAAATTTCAGTCCTAAGTCTTTCTGTAAGGACAGATCACTGAGAAGATACTGAGAAATACCTGGAACCGGCCATCTCGCTTGCTGCAACAAAACATCTAAAAGGTAAGAAATATTTACAAAATCTTTTAAAAAATATGCTGTGTGAATGGGAACACATAATAAAGATATAGAGGGGTTTTCTCTAATCTGACTGCAAAACTGGGAATACACTTTCAATTTACAATTAGAGAAGAGCTATTGTGTAAAGTATAAAGAAATATTTTGTCATATCAGTTAAAGTATACAGTATGTAAACTAGAGGTGCACCGAAATGAAAATTTCACAACTGAAGTAAAAAAAGTCAGGCCGAAACCAAAAATGTTTTTTATTTTACCGTTTTCACATTTTTAAAAATATTTTATTTTTGTAATAAACTTTTTAAATATTTATATTCATTTTTAATTAAATATTTACATTTTTTACTTTTAGGGGCTTTGGGGAAATATTGGGGGTCTAAACAGACCCCCTGATATTTCCCTTTTAAAATAGAAAAAGAGATTGAGGAGACAATCCTCAATCTCTTTTTCTGCATTCCCTGTTATCAATGAACAGGAATCCTCCATGGTGAGTGTTCCTGTTCATTCATAACATGAGAACATAGTATGTGTACTATAACCACAATTATGAATGAATAGGAGGTGATGTAGATCACTTCCCATTCATTCATAATTGAGGATATAGTAAACATACTGTGTCCTCAATTATGTACAAACACTCAGTCACATGCTGTCACAGGAGGTTGAGCTAGCGGTGCAGGAGGAGAGCTCAGCCTCCTGTGACAGCGCTGGCTGTCTCCGTCCACACACCGCTCTCCTCTGATCTGTGACAGGAGGCTGAGCGATGTGGGAGGAGAGACACCAGCCGCTCACGGCACTCTCCTCCTGCAGCGCTCGGCTGCCTGTGACAGTTTCTCTCCTCCCTGCTTGGACACGGAGCAGCGCCCAGCGGGGAGGAGAGAAAGAATGGATGCACCGCTGTATCGGCAGAAAAATGTCACTTTCGGCATTATGCCAAAAGTTCAATTTTTGGCTGATATGTTTCGGCGGCCGATATATCGGTGCATCCCTAATATAAACCCTAACCCTACTGGTGAAAGCATTTTATTACATCAGAAATCCAGTGCTGTCCTGTTCAATCTACAGTGTTCTCTCAAAACAACTTTATCCAGAAGTGTGTTAGGATTACAGACACCTTCCATTTTCTGGAGGGGATGTGTTCTCTAGGTTTAACACATGCCCTCTCCTAGAGTGACAATACTGCTCCTCCATAGATAAGTACAGTAGGTGAGCGTTGTCACCCTAGGACACATTGTTTGTTATTGGCAAGATCACCAGATGAAAATAAGCCCGCAAAAAGCAATCAAATGCAGCCCCCCACATATACTGGTAGGGTGCAATATATTACATTTTCCTTTTGGGTTTAGGTACACTTCATTCTGCCATCACAGACTCCGACATTAATCTAATCATCCGGCTGGTGCCGGGATATCCCAGATTCTGCTGGTAGAAATGTAATTATAGTTAATTGGCACTGTGAGATGTTTCAGATACTTGTGGGACACCTGTTCACGTGCTTTTAGGTAGTAGTATCCAGCTAAACACTGCAGGAATGTAAAAATAAATCCCATCATCCATAGACATGTGGAATATTGTTTAACTGCTAAATATAAACTATCAAAACATTTTTATTAATGCTCATCCAACAGCTTATTGATAGTCTAGTGTCTCCCAATTGTGAGAAAGTTTGTGATCCTTTAGGAACATGTAATCTGATCATGATGATAAAGACCATCTTTCTGGACCTCATATTTCCCTGCCAGTATTTTAATACAAGGCTGCATTAGTTTTTCTCTCTTCAAGCACGCTTTAAAAAAAGAGTCTGGTGTAAGTGGCTGCGGCAGGTCTTGCTGGTGTTACTGAAACCCAAAGTCCAGCACTAAGCTGTGGAGGTGTCTCTAGAACTGTTAATCCTGATAATGGTGCTCTAAAGCTGGCCAGATACTGATAGATATTTGTACAAGCGTTCACATAACAAAATCTCATCTGAACATTTGATAACGCCATCAGAGACATGAACGTTGTTCAAAATGTCGTTTTGTTTACACATTGGATTTTGGAAATGAACAAAAACCACATTCACTGTTAGAATTTTTTTTCATTTAAGAAAACATTTTCTATCCTTCCTTTTTTTTAATATTTATAGGTAACAGGTTTGTTTTTTTAGAAACAAATTATGTATGGTGAGACTAGGACTTGCTCTGTATACTAGACATCTAATCAGGCAGTGGGAACTCTGGACTGACTATCTCATTCTGCTTCCCTAGAACCGCTACTGTGTTAAGTAATCCTGCCAGGTCGTTAAACCTATTACACTGGCAGCAAGTTTTAAAAGCAGCTACCTAGGGGTGCTTTCACAAATCCATGATACACATCCCGGGTCCTATGCTGCACTACTTTATTTGCACTGGCCCATCACTTTATAAACAATCTTCCCTTGCAAATGATGGAGCACACCGCTTATCCATACAGCTGAAAACAACTTTTTTTTTTAAACCAACAGTTATTAGGATACTCCACCCACAACCTCCCTCTGGTTGCCATGCACAGCCGCTTCAGTTTTGATAAATTCCCCTCAGTGTGTCTATACTGTATCAAGTTACATGTAAAAGCCTAGAAACAAATGTTTTAGGCACATGTGAAAATGTAAAATAGGTTGGGTAAACTTTATGCTTTGTGAATTAATCTGATCTCTTAGCAGTTTTAGAATAGTAAATTATGTGTAATACGCACACACACTCACGCATGGCCATATGAACAAGATAAGTATGAGTGGGATTGGGCAATAAGAGGAGACCAAACAATGGACTGAAGGGAAAGAAGCTGCTTTTTAGTTGAGTTGACAGTATTAAAACATATCTAAAGCCATTATTTTTTCATTTTGGATGGTGTAGGAAATGCTTAAAACTTTTGTCAGGTTTATTTAGCCATCTGTTTTCCATTGGGGAGATATTTCGTCTCTTCTTGCCCTGTAGACACCACAGGAAGTGAAGGGAAATCCCCTGTAAATTCTAATGCACAGTGTGCCAAGAAATGAGAGCAGGGTGTTACATGTAAAAACAATTATTGGTAGGCAATGAACAACAGGAAAATCCAATGCAAATTATTTACTAAAAACAATTAATCACAACATTTGTTTATTTATTGGATTTTCAAATGACAGATTTACGGTAACTACGCTAAGTTATGACAAATGGTTATCTTAAAATCTTTGTACTGTAAATCTTTATTTTTCTGTTAATGTATTATCAGTAATTGTTGGATTTCATTGTTTTATTCAACTTTTTATCTTGCCATAGTGTTATATAAACTACAGCCCATGAGCAACTTACAAGCCTGCAGGGAGATGGCTTTTCCTTTGAGGTCTATGGAGAAGAGGACACATATGACCTGCTGGCTCTGGGGTGGACTGGAGCTCTGGGTACTAAACGA
Organism: Nanorana parkeri; assembly: GCF_000935625.1. Taxonomy (NCBI): domain Eukaryota; kingdom Metazoa; phylum Chordata; class Amphibia; order Anura; family Dicroglossidae; genus Nanorana; species Nanorana parkeri. Next base: position 272,701 of record NW_017306698.1, on the reverse strand, counting down.
AGGTAGGTAAAACATATAGGTTGAATGGGGAAGGTGAGGAGGTACTGTAAGGGTTTAGTTGCATGAAGTTTAGTTATCCTTTAAGGTGACTTAAAATAAAAATATGTTGCCAAACTGCACTTCATTGCTCAATGTCAATGCGTAGGAAAGGAGTTCTGTGATGCAAACTGCGGGATAGGTCAGTACACAGTCTTCTTTTACAATTAACTGGTTGTTAGCAGTTTATTTTTTATGACTGGGTGGTTCCAAACCCAAACTATCATATATTTTGTTTAAATATTATTTAAAGGAAAACTCCACTTTCATTGAAAAAAATTGTACAGCATATAAAATTGCTACACAAGCCATTTAGTAATTTAATGTTATTAAAAATGACCTTTTTTTCAATCTAATGCCGCTGTAATTTTCTAAAAACTTAATGCAATATGGAAAGCCCGCCGAAATGTAATTTCCTGTTTTTGTCCTCACAGATTTTTTTCCAGAAGTCTGCACTAAGATATGAGTAATATTTACTCTAAAGCCCCTTACACACGGGGGGTCCGATCAGGTCCATCTGTCAGTTTTTTAGACAGATCTGATCAGAACCTAAAAGTCTATGGGCAACCGGAACCGATGACCTCCGACTCCAGCCAGGTCCGAAAAACAAAACAGAGTTTAGTTTTAAGTGTACCTGATCGTGACAGATTGGGGATAATCTGATGTGAACATCTTCTTACCTCCAACTGCACATAGACCAACGTGGGTCCAGTAAGTTCAGCTTGGAATGGACAGTGACAGCCATTCTGAACTGCTTCAATCAGCAGGGGATATGTGTACGGATCCCCTGTGGATCTGAACTGACAGACACCTCTGTGAAAGGGGCCTAGGTGTTAACTACTTCTAAAGCGATGATGACACTGCAGCTGTCCTCATTAGAACACTGAAATGTCACGAGGTGGTTATAATGAACCCTGACCATCTCCTTCAGGAATCATTTTGGAAAGGACATGGTGAGATGAACAGCTTAGAAACTGGTAGAAATCTGCAACAAAGTTTATTAAAATCCTTGCACTGTACCTTGATCACCCGGGTGGGGGTTGTTTATACAAAAAAAGTGAAGTTACTCTGAGGTTTGCTTTAGGGACATTTTTCTGCTGATCTGTGTGCTGTGAGAATATTAGTTAGAAGTTTAACCTGAAATCTGAACATTGTTTTGAAGACTTTCTGCAGCCCACTCTGCAGGGATCAGTCTGCAATCCTGTCTATTGGGATCTCCAGACATTAATAATCTATGTAAAGTGTTTTGTTTTTGTTTTTCTCTTTTTGCTGTTTGTTCAAGTTCACCTTGTATTTCCTAAAAGCAGAGACCCTGTAGAATAAAATTGTGGCAGTTGCAATTTTTCATGTCTAAAAATATTAGCTCAACAGTTTATAAAACCCATATTTTCAGTAAACAATAACATGATATATTACCCAATTTGTGGTAAGATATAAAAGAGGAAGTTGTGCTGAGTAAAAAGATAGCAATCATGTCAACCTTCAAAATTGTGTGAGCCCGTGAAACTGTAAAAAAAACTTACGGTACCCCAAATAAAACATTGGTGACACTTTAAAAGCCTGTACAAGTCATCAATTTAGACTTTGGCCAGGGAATGACAGCTCAGAAACTGGAAGTGACAAAATCATCATCACTTCCCAGTTTATTCGCTGTTCTCTTTTTCCTCTGTTTGATAACACCCACAATGCCGATACTGGGCCCACAAGAGGGGCATCGGAGCCTGGGAAACGCAGCGGGGATAATTAGGGGGAGGGAGCGCACATGTCAGAGTCCTTGGAAGTGATCAGGCGACTTCACAGCTGCCCACACTACTTCCAGTGTACAGCCGACAGTCAGCTTCGCACATGTAAACAGCAGCTGGCAGTCTGTTTACAGGGGCTCGCTGCCAGCAACTTATGACATATAAATAATAAAATTAAAGATAAACTGCTAAATATATATGATTTTATTACATTACTTGTAATCTAATAAATGGAAGTCTTGGTATTTCAACCAATACTGGATCTGTTGTCTTGAATGAATAGAGTAGAGGTACAGTGCTAATTGTGACTATGTAAGTCAGTGAAGTCTATAAGAGGATGTCACTAGAGTTCATTTTAGGATTCAGAGGTGCTAACAGTATTAATTTATTCCAACCAATTGCTTTCAAATCTTTTCAAATAGTTTCTGTATTCTTCCAATGCAACACTGCAGTTTTCTTTGCATAAAAATTAAGAAGATGAACAAATAGTTATTTAGCAGGGCCTAATTCCATATCTCCTAGTAGCCCCAAAAGGCACCTTGCAGGATTACAAATATTAGGGATGGCAAAGGTAATCAGACATACATTGCGTGACTTTAGATCAGAAGGGTCTAGTATTGTCACAATTCCAAACCATATGTATGAGATCGCTCTGCTCTTTTTTACATAAATGGTACAATGGCATATCTTGTTTACCCATTCTAATTAGCCTAAATCATTGTGACCCTAGGGTTCCTCTAGAGCAGTGTTCCCCAACCCCCGGTCCGTGGATCAAATGGTACTGGGCCGCACAGTCTCAGTGCGGTCCGGTCCTGCAATATGGGGCAGTGCAGGGTCCCGGTGTTCGAACACCGGGGCCCCGCACTGCCGACGGGCTTCACAGTGAGGGGGCGGGTCTTGTGACTCACCTCCCCTCCCGGCCGCGTCCATAGTAACAGGAGGCGGGAGGGGAGGTGAGTCACAGGAGGCGTGTGTGTGTCACACGTCCCGCCCCACCCCCTGCAGTGCACACATCAAAACTCCCTGGCTGGGTAAGTCCG
>NW_017306698.1:220815-269344 GCF_000935625.1 Nanorana parkeri | reverse complement strand
GCGTAACTCCAACCTCCATTAATATTTATGAAATAAATACAGATACGTATTTAATGTAATAATTATATATATATATATTATAAAATATAAACAATCAACGTGTCCCCCCCCCTCAGCGGGCCACGGTAAAATTATTAAACGTTGACCGGTCCGCGGCGATAAAAAGGTTGGGGAGCACTGCTCTAGAGCTTATTAGGAGTTCTTTAAGTAGTGGAGAATTGACTACATGGCTGATGGTGCCTTCATATTTTTGGGGCCAGTGACCTGAGTCTAGTGGAGCCTTCCTTCTTTTCTCTCAGGTAGGTAACAACTAACACTAATTATATTTTCAGCTGTCTGTAAGGGGGGCACTCTTCCCAGTGACCACCAATGTAGGCTGGCATTTTTCCTCCCACTGACCACTAATGTAAGGGGTTCTTCTCCACCTAGCAGCATTGCAAGGGGAGCCTTCTTTCCTTATTACCAATATAAAGTGGCACTACCCTGACCATGTAAGGGGAGACTACACTACTGCATTGTTATTTGATTTATTTAAACTTCATGACTATTATTACTCTGCTGCTTTGGGACATTTGTTTTTCTTTCATGTATTTTATCTACAAATCACTGATCGTCCTAATGTACTGTGAGCTGTAGATTTATTAGTTTTTAGGGGTTCCTAGAGACCTGAAAATGATTTGAGGGTTCCTCTGGGGTAACAAGTTTGAGAAGGCTAGTCTAGATTGTGTAAAGTATATTCTGTGTAAATATCTAAGTGTAAGTTTGTCTCTGATATGACTGTGTAATGGGAGAATTATTTCTAATCCTGATCAGTAAGATTTGGGTTATCTATATGCATTTTGATCCTTGACACACTGCATACAAATTGCTATTTTGCATGCAGATTAGTTTAACGAGACCTTGTGCCATGTGTCTTGTACTGGCCTTCCATGTGCCAGTCATTATGACACTAATGATAAACGTGAATAGTTATTGAATTAAATATGCACGTTCCTAATACACTGAGTCAGCAAACCAGTAATGTCAGCATTCTATAGCACAGGCTGCACTGTATTTGAGAAGTAATATTCCAGTGTGAACGTGTATAACCTATTCACATGATCTGAGGTTAAATGTTTACTGGCTCGAGGCTGACTCAGCTATGCTCATGAAAAGATATCTTACAATTTAAATTAACTTGAACTTAAAACTACACACAGTAACCCTTTTTCTATGCACAATAGTTTATAGCAAATCTTTATGAGGCACATTTATATAACAGTTAATCTGACATTCAGTAAATATTCACTCTGGGTGCATAGGTTTTAAAGGAGTGATTGATTCAACACCAGTAAATGTTTAGTGAAAGTCACATTTACTGTTTTTTTAAAAATATGCCTCATAATGATCCTTATCCAACAGAGAGAAAACTACCCCTGCATGTCACTTTTCATAGCTAGTGAGCCCCAGTCAAAAATTGTTATGAACCATATGTAAGGAGGAGTTCAAATTTGTTTAAATGTCCTCGCTGTAGGAATACAAAGAGTTGCTCCCTTTAACAATTTCAGGTAAGGTTTTCTTGGCTGTTGATCAATTCTGATTTTGTGACATGAATTTGTATTATAATGATTCTCTAGGGCAGGGGCTCTTTACCTTTTTACGACTACCCCCAATGGATTGTCAAATACATATCCCCATACACCCTTTGTCAGACTATCAAAACCATCATCATTCTCAGTCCAATTAGGTACCAGTTTGACTACAAATGGTATCAATAGATTGGTTTTATTCTCCACATTGATGGCAAGGAATCGAAAGGCTAAAACAAAATCATAAGGATTTTATCTTATTTTATAGTAGATTAGCAAATCATAAATACACACGCTAGTGAGGTTTTTTGCTGTTTTTTGTGTGCAATTAAAACAAGGAATGGAGGTACAATTACTGACAATGTTACTCGCATGTCATCTGACACATCAACCTGATTCTTCAGGTTCAATAATGTAGAGAATCCAGTTTTAATTATTTTTTTAATTATTCAGAGATCTGGTCCCAACCTTCCATCCTTTAGTTACCCATACCCCCTATTAAAAACCCCCATTTGAAGTAAAGCAATATATTTATTTTGTCTGACCTGGGTCCCCCAAGTGGTCAGAAATTAGGCCATGGGTTTGTTTCCTAGGGGCTGTTGGAGATGGGTTCCAATAAATAGAAGAGTCAGCAGATTTTTAGATATGTATGGATTCTTTAAGGCGTGACCACAGGCAAAAACAGAAAACAAAAGATGTCGTCCCCCCCCTTCACATAGGAATCCCACCTTTCACATCAGAGCCCCCTCCTTTCACAAAAGCTCCTCCTTCACACCAGTGTACCCACTTTACTTAATAACCCCTCTTTTATACCAGAGTCTCCCTCCTTTCGCACCATGGAAAGGCATTACACTGTGAACATTTTGAGGCACCCTTGAGGAAGGCAGAAGGCTCCCTTGCTCAGAAAGGCTGATCTAGTAGGTTTTTTTTAGGTTTTTTTAAAATAGTGGTTACAACTTTGACCACCGTCTATTATAAGGTGCTTGCACCTGAAATGCAAAAAAGTATCTTCCAGCAGTATAGTCCAGCTCAGATCACTATATTAATTCTCACAAGCTGTTCTGGGCATATTCTGTCCTTTCACATTCCCCAAACAAGTGATCTAATCAACACTCTGGGTGCCGGGGGAAGGAGACTAAAGCTCACCACACACCTTACAATCTGATTGTACAATTTCCTTTAGATCTACCAACAACTATGTAGTGCAGGGGCTTGCCTGATTGAATGCAGATTGATTGTGTAGACTAGATAGGTGCTTATATTACATAGTTTTGGTAGATCTAAAGTTGATTGTACAAAGATTGTATGGTCAGATTGTAACGTGTGTGGTGAGCATAAAGCTTACAATCATCTGCAGATTTTCTGTGGTCAGATGGAAAAGGTGCAACAGATTCCTCCATCTACACTTAACTGTGTGGATGGAGTAATCTCCACTGGGGCCAATCTGTTGCACTTTTTGCATCTGACCACAGAAAATCTGCAGATAATTGCTGGGCACCTTAAGTGTGCTGTGCCATGGGCACCTTAAGTGTCCTGTGCCATTATAGTGGTGCAGGAAACTGGTGAGAGACGTGGCCACATTAATAAAGCAGATAGACCTCTTTAAGGTGTATCTGCACAATCCATGCCACATTCTTTGAAATAGAAATTAGTGCTGATAATTTACAAAAGGAATTGTGACCGTTTTTTTTATATTTTCAGTTTTGGTGAAAGTGGAGTTACCCTTTAGGTATGGATTTTAGACAGCCACAGACGGGCAATGAAACTGGACATATGATGCAAATCGGTGTCTACTTTCAGTGAAAAGCACCAGTAGCGTAACCAGAGTTATGGGTGCCCGGGGCAGAACATTCTTTTTCGCCCCCCCCCCTATTATATAAACATCCACTAGAACTGTTCCCCCCCCCCTCAGTCCTGCGCCCGGGGCAAGTGCCCCCCCGGTTGTTACGCCACTGAAAAGCACACATCAAAGCAATCAGATGGAAAGATAAAGGCAGCTAAAATGTATATATGGGTCATTACTTGTGCCATTTATTTGGTGCTCAACCTCACCCATTCCCACTTGCAAGCCTTCTGCATGTCACTCTTCACATTAAATAATCAATGCTTGAGAAACAGGAGGGGCAGGTCAAGGCTTGACTTTTACAAGAAATCAAGATTTGCATATCGTTTCGGCTGCCTCTGCATCTTCTGATCATTTTCACATGTTTTTGTTTACTGAAGATATCTTGTCCTTATGATATTGCCATCATATGATCAACTTAAAATTGTCCAAGTTTGTAAAAGATTCCCTTCAAATGGCAGAAAGTGTTCCTGCTCTACTTAAAAACTTGAACAAACCATAGAAAAACTGTACATGTTGATTAGCCTCCTTTTATTCTTTTACTCTCACACCTCCTCCCATCCATAGCTAGGTGATGACCACGGAAGAATAGAATGAAGGAGGTGTCCTCATGTGCTAGTAACTATAATTTAGAAAGGGGTGTGGTGAGGAACCTATATTTACATCTAACTTGGCTTTCCTAACATCTTTTACTGGAGGTGACATGTGGATGAATGCTTTTTAATACATCTGACTCCAATGTGGTAAACCATACTCTCACCTGACTGGGATGGCTCGAAGACAATCTGCGGTCTCCTACCAGGCAAGTCTCACTTACATGCTGTTACATTTTTAGTTGGTGACCTTTACTATAGCCCTACTCAACATATATAAATATATCGGTGGGGGGATGTTTTGGTATTGTATATTATTATAGATAGAGCAATCCCAATGGTGAGCGCATAAGGACCAGTCTTGAAGGCAACTTGAACATAAACAGGACAGTCTTTATTCCTCTTCAATATAAATGAAACAGTTCATGTGCTTCTTATAATAATCTGCATTTCCTCAGCATATACAGTCTTTAGCACACCTCTGTGTGATACTCACACTGCTCACACTGCTCTCTCAGCAGTGTGTCCACCAAGTCTCTTGGGTCACCGACCTTCGCCAGCCTCCCCTGGCTGTTCCAAATGCGTCCAGCACGCACCTGAGTCTGCTTGTGGCCGTGTGCCTCCTGCACACTCACACACCACTGGCTTTGCTTGACCCTCGTGTGCCTCCAGCACACACCTCCAACTCTCCCCTGAGCTCTGGGCTGGGCTCTTAATGAGACTGCTCTCAGCCATCTGAGCACTGGCAACACCTGACCTCAGGACTGGAGATTTCATCCCACCCAGAACACTAAGAACTCTCCAGAGCTCCAGATCCCAGTTACAATCCAGAAAAACCGGAAGAAACCGAAAGGCCAGCTTGTTCCCTGCAAATCTATGTACACAGGCTCTTTAATATTAGTCCCAAACATAATAAATATAGAAAATATGTACAAAAATCACTACATGTTCCCTTTAAAACCAAACTTTGCTCAATGCAAGTTTTAGATGGTTGTCTCCAAAACTGCCTTATCTGCAAATGTTTCCCATATTTGGCTTGATATGGTAATTATACATCATTTTCCAGTAACATATTCTTCTAAGCTGGTTGGGTTCTCCCTGTATCTAGACCACGTGGGAAATATAACCCATTCAGCACTTTTGGGTTTACCCAGAGCCTCCTCCCAGTTGGCGATGTCTTTTTAGGGAAACGCCATGTGTTCAAAATCTGCTATGTGTCTGTTAGTGCTTATTAAAAATTGTTCAACATAAGTTGGATAACAGTTATTTGATCCTGGCCAGTTGCTTATGAACAGGACATGCAGGACCTGCTTTATTTATATGTTTTGGAGCATTAACTCCATTGTAAGTTGTCGCTTGATGTCTATGGTTTGGTTTTGTGTATTGACTATTTCATATACTGTATAGTCTTTCCTGGCTTTTAGTGTGGTGCCAGAGTCAAAAGAAACAAGCGAGGGCCATCTAAGAAAATGCTTTTAGGAGCAATTAGGGAAATAAAATGGATGCTTTTAAAATTCCTTAGTGATGCTCCTGACATGATTTATAATGGTTTGATGTTTTTGATAGACAGTTGTTATATATACATAGGTTACTGTGGTAGACACAGAAGTTGGATGAGATCAATACTACATATGTGCTGAAATATGTTATTATTAGAATGCATTGTTGAATTGGCGAAGTCACGTGGAAAAATGAGTAAGAGAAGTATGTTTTACAACACTCCTCCATAACCTTAGTAAGTTCGGAGTGATTGCTGCTTAGAAGTAAGTAAACATTTTGTATAATGTTTCCAGGAAAGGGCTGTATCCAGGAAAGGGTTGTCATATTTTAAATTTTATTAAACAATTATTAATCACCTTTTAATTAACAGGTTTGGCCTGTGTTTATAACCTGTGTTCATACCGTGCTGCATAAAGAGATATGATATTCCACGTGTGGGAAGCAATCAGTAAAGGAATTTGTATAGTCATCAAACTCAGAGCAGAATGACCTTCCATATATTTGTATGATGCTTATTTTAATTCTTGTACAGCTGCAAACCATTCTAATCGTACAAATGATTTGTAAATTTATAGCACAATGGATCTCATGCGCAATCCAGGTCTTTCTCTTTTACCGTCAAGGGAGGATTGGACTGGGAGAAGGGAGGAGATTTGCTCCATTGGACGGACTTTATAACATATGATGGGATGGTGGCCCTTAGTCAAGACACTTTACCATTGAGCCATCAATGAGTTGGTGACAGCTGCTGGGCATCATATAGGTACTTGCTGCTTGTTCAGACCTGCAATCACAATGCCTGGCAGTGTGAAGTCACTAGTACCCCTTTGCCATCTAGTAGAATCATTGATTTCCTGACTTTTTCTGGTGGCTAAAGGTATTATGGGATTTTTACTAAAAGGATGCATCAGCCTAGGAGACTTTACAGTGGGGCTTTTATACAAGCTACAGCCAGCAGACAATGAGCAGCAGAGTACTCTCCATACTTTTTTTTTTTCAGTTACAAGCAAGTGGTTAAATTATATCGCTAGTCAAAAAGTATGCTGTAAATGAGTGTCAGAATTCCTTGTCTCTATATCTGTGTCAGGTCAGGCTCAGACAACATTAAAGCTAAAAGATCAGTATGGCAGCCAAGGAACTAGCATTCTCAAAAGGGAGTTCAGCAATCACAGCCTCCATAATTTCTCAGAGAACAGTCCCCGAAACAAGTGTCCCTTCTTGAACAGACCCTTTTTCCTTCTTTTCTGGTGAGAGCTGTCAAATGACATTGGTCACTGTGACGAATACAGAGGGTGAATCTCAGACAGCATAAAAACCTGACCACTTCTAACTCTTAAGCACTCTAATAATAAAAAAAAAAGATTGTCGTACACTAACCGAATTCATCTAACTGGCTAACCCTCACCTTAAGTTAAACCTGTCTACATCTTTTTAATTTCTTTTTTTTTGGGGGGGAGGGGGGTTAGTAGCATATTTCATGTTTAATTTTACTTACTTTTGACCGTTGACTTTCTCGCTACCTCTGCTATTCTGTAGAGTGTGCTTACGAGCATTGACGGACAAATCCCTGCTATTTGCATTGTATTCTGACAGCGGCCGGCTGCCGCTGTCAGGATACCAGAACAGGGCTAGCAGGTGATTGTGAACTATTCCAAATCGCATGTAATCGTATCACATACAATTACATGTGGACTGCAATTAGCAGATGTGACTGCTGTCACCCCCCTGGTCATTACATTTATTGGATGACAGTGGCCACATCTACATCTTTTTCACTTCCACTTCAATATCTGCCATGTTGAATTCACCAATAATTAAAACCACTCCTGTTATTGTCATTTGGGTTATTTAATAAATCAACAGGTTATGATAATCCTCAGACTGTCTTGGAGGTCTGTATACTACACAATTTCAGAGGGAAGATCTTGCTCTGGTTTTTGGGCAGGCATAGAGAGTTTCAAGTAGTTCATTTGTTTTTTTAATGAATGATGTTTTTGTGCTATTTTTGATATACATGGCAACTCCACCTCCCCTCTTTCGTACTCTGTCTTTCCTGTATTGTGCGTACCCTGGTGTAGTTCTTTCCAAGTCATTGCATAGCCTGAAACCATGTCCCTTTCGATTGCTATGGGTTTTTTGCTTAGTATATAATTATATTGAAGCCTTATAACAAGTATTACAGTTGGAAATTACATTTCAACATCCGAATATAGGAATCTGTTAGGCAAATATTCAATGATGTCGGTAAACTCTGAGATGTCACTGAAGTATCCCCCTTCTCTATGTAGAGAGCAAAGAGACAGAGGATTTGGGCAAGCATAGCGAGTAATTGGGCACTCCCAGAAGAAAAGTCTATGTGGTAGCAGGCTGTGCTAGGGAATTAACTTTTCCAGAAGTAGTCACATTTTCTAGCTTTAAAGTGACCATAAATTCAGAAGTAAAATCTTAAAAATATATTCAAGTACCTTAACTATGAACAAAAATGTAGCATATTTGTGTCTTATTCAGCTGATCCAGTATTGTAATGACAAACAAAATAATCCCACATACTTTTGAATGTTCATGTTTTGTTTTTCTTTATTCTTAACAAGGGCAGGCATTACCGTCACAGTTAGCCTTTCCTACTCTCTTTCATGTATTGTGTGTACCCTGGTGTATTTCTTTCCAAGTCATTGGATAGCCTGAAACCATGTCACTCTTAATTGCTATAGGTTATTTTGGTTAATATATAATTATATTGAAGACTTAATTAAATTTCAACATCTGAATATAGGACTCTGTTAGGCAAATATTAATTCACATAACTTCCTATTAATCTGTAGGATTTCCTTATTCTCCCATTAAGGAGTTCACCACCTCCAGCTTTAAGGTGGAGCGGCTTAGTCCGGGAAAGTATTGCGCTATTGAAGTGCATACTGGGAAACTGAGGCACTTCTTGTAAGACTGGTTAGATAATAACCTCCTGCATTAAAAATTAGATGTGGCTCCAATTTTATGGTTGCTTCATATCGATATATTGCTTCATTCATTGCTAATCTATATAAGTAAATGGCCGTGCGTGGTAAACGTCTAGTGTGTTGAGAAAAAAAAACATTTCAATCCAGTGTATGCATGGACTGGAATTTATCGGGTGACACCAAAATGACTGACAGTCATTTTTGGTGTCCCCCCCCCTCTGAAAAGTCGGGCACTTGGTCATGGACCGAGAACCCGACTGTTTTGGAGTAGGGGATCTGGGGGCATACCTTATCCCGTTGGGATACTGTCCCCTCCTCTCTCTGCCGGGGTCCATCCCCAAGATGGCCGCCGGCAGGTATCAATAAGATCGCCGCACATGTGCGATGACGTCACGACGGGGTGTCCCCCGGTAACCACTTTGCATCCTGACACTGCTTCTGGGTGCCGCATGGTGGGGAATAAAAGAAGCCACCCTCCAGAAGGAAGGAAAGTGTCAGCACGAATTCAGAGATGATTTGAGGCTCTACAGCTGAGTGGTACACAAATAAGATACATTTTTATTAATAGTTAGGGTTAGGGTTACTTGAATGCATTTTTAAGATTTGACTCCGGAGTTTAGTGTCACTTTAACAAATAAGTACCTAAATCTGCCTTAAAGCATATCTAAACGCAAAACCAAAAATGTAATATATTGCAGCTTACCATTCCTTAAATGTGGTAGCTGCATTCATTTTCCTAGACCAAGCTGTCCAGCACAAGTGACATGGTGTTGGGACAAACCATTTAACACTTGACAGGGGTGCTTACAATGGTCAGCTTTACTCATCTATGTTGCTGTAACTGCTTGAAAAGTGTTATCTGGAATACTGATTAAATTTCTTAGTCAAGTCCATTTAAATCTGCTAGTTCATCTAACATCACCATCCCTGCAAGGTGACAGTGCTGCTGTCCAAGCGTGGCTCTGTTGCTCCTTCATAGAGTTGAGACACTCTGTTACAGGAAGCGTGTTACTGGCCGAATCACCAGGCACAAATAAAAGAAAAAAACATTTAAAAAAAACAAAAAAACCTAATGCAGCCAGCCACCACATTTAGGTATTGGTAAGCTGGAATATGTAACATTTTTGTTTTTGGGTTTAGATACACTTTAATGTCAGCCTCCTGTAATCCCCTGTACTGCAGAACGCTGGAGAAATGGTGTTATATTTATAATGTGTTTGGGCTCTTATAACTGTATTCAGTGGCTCTGCTCCATGTTCCCCAGTCCATGGATACCCTAGTCCATGCAGACTGTATCCTTTACAGAAAAAAAAGTTATTGTTGATGGTTACTGCGCTGTGCTTAGTGGTGAAATTTTTAAGCCAAATATAACTTGATTTCTTTTCACAGGAGGAAAGCGTGCTCAGCCAATTAACTGTTAAAGTCATAAAAGCATCAAACATCCCATGGGCAGACTTGAGTAAGTATACATCATTCTAGTTTTAAATCAACATACTGAGAAATGGTATCCCTCATTTCTTTGAATTCTTCCATGAGGGTATGACTGTCAGAGGCATGGGGGTAGGAGGCACATAAACAGCAAATGATTAAAAAAGGAAAAAAGAAGCAGAAATAGATGTACTGTTTTTTGAAATTGTATTAAAGTAGAACTGAAGCTAATCCTTTTTTTTTCCATTTTGGATAGAGTATGGGAAGGTTATAACCTGTCAGCATTTTTTTTTGCCATCTGTGTCCAGTTGGGGAGGTTTCCCTTCACTTCCTGTCCAATAGCCACAACAGGAAGTGAGAGGAAATCCCTGGTGGATTGGAAGATTTTCTATCCCTGTTCTGGTGACAACCCAAAATGTGGGATTTCCATTCACTTTTAGGCTAGGTTCACACCTAGGCGACACCTCGCTGCGGGGTCAGGAGTCGCCAAGGTGTGAACCGATCGCGATGTGGGTGCCATTATTTTCTAATGGCACCCCAGTCGCGCCGGGTGGATCGCGTGGTTTCCCACCATGATTCCGCCCATGGTTCCGAACACAACCACGGCTAAAACAGCCGCGCGTCATGTATCGCAAAAAGAAGGTACTTGTACCTTTTTTCTGCGATTGCCGTGCGGATGTCACCCTATTGAAATCAATGGAGCCGTGCAGCAATCGCTGCCTGCATTGTACAGGACCGTGCGATCCTGGGACGTGGGTCCCGGGTGTCGTGCGGTGTATTGCAGGTGTGAACCTAGCCTTAGTGATAAGACAACAGGACACATAGAAAGATTGAATCTCCCTAACGGGGACACAGACAGCAATAAAAAACTGACAGGTGTTCTATTCCCTCTGCACTCAAACTAAAAAAAAAGAAAAGAGTTTTGGCTTCAGTTGCCTGTTAACACTTTGGATATTACTACTGCTTTATATGTACATTTTACTGTTCGTATAAATACAACCTATTGTTAATGCAGTCAGTCATTGCAGGTGGGGCTGTAGCTTTTTCTATGAACCAAGTTGTAATTTAGCTTTATTGGCCGGTTAAGTGCAAATAGACTTAGCTTTTGTCACTCTGAAGCAAATAAAGCTATATCTATAAATTATTAGATTTTGTGTTCTCTTGACCCTGGATATTTTTTTTATAGAAATCTGTTTTTTAGATGTGTATAGCTTTTCAGTTTTTTATATTGAGCCTGATGAAGGGACCCTGTGCAGCAAATGCCGAGACGTTGCTATCCTTATGACAAAATGTAAATATATCAATAAAGATGTTTCTTTGGCATCTTCATTAGTTTTTATGTGGGACACATTAGATCAGGCTTGTCAAACTCACATTATACAATGGGCCGAATTGAGAAAACTAAAGCTCAAAAGGGGCCGCATTATGTCCACTGAAGGCTGCACCTATAAGTAGTATTAAACTCTCACATTTTTTTTCCAATCATGAAACCAGATCAAACAAATAAACATTGCCCAGAAAGGTATTTCTTTATATTTTTTATCCTTATAATTTTTTATCCTTAGACCATTAATTGTGCAGAGATGGAACAAGGGGCCCCTATGTGGCCTATAAAACACCAGTTTGACATGCCTGTGTTAGGGTGTCTATACAGTTCATATGGTGGCAGTTTCAAGCAGTTTAACAGTATTAAACCCAATTGCATTAACGGGTCAATCCAACATAAAGGCATTATTAGCTATAGGTCGAGACGGGTAGGGTGATTCTGCTTTCTCTGAAGTCTTGGATATTTCCACAGCAAGACCTTTCTGCCATAATTCCTGACTCTGTTCTTGTCCATTTGGGAGTGTTGGGTGTTATCCTCTTTTGAATCTTCCCGCTGCCCGTGCACAAAGTCAATACAAAGTTAAAATAAAAATCTAACAAATAGGGAGGGAGACTCTCATTATAGCCTCAGTGGGTGTGCAGACCCAGAAACTTAAGTGCAGAAATCTCACCAACACATTCCCTCCAATAGATATACAAAGCAGTCCAGTAGTTCAACTCTCAAGTATCCAAAAAACGAAAATATATGTTTTAGTTGGCCCTTTAAACTGTGTGTTCCTTTATAATTGTCAGTATTTATCAAATACCCTACTGATTAATGTTATCTCAGGCACCTCTTGATAAGACATTCTAGGCAATCCACTGATACAAGTGAGGATACACAGATGTTCCATCATCCGTTGCTCCTGGTGGAAACACTTGCCCACCTTATCTGTGTGAATTATATCTACTTATTCTGCTGTCTTTGGTTGTTTACAGTGAGCAATGCTGACTGTTATGTGAGTTTGTGGCTCCCGACTGCCACTAATAGTGAGTTGAAGACAGCCACCGTGTCAAACTGCAGTTCTCCTGTCTGGAATGAAACATTTGAGTATACCATCAGCAATAAAGTCAAGGTAAGTGAAACGTACATCGCTGTTGTCCTTTGCCTGACAGTATGTGAAGAAAGACTTGTACTTAATGCCCTTAAATTTATCATAGTTTACTTATCTAAAAGAGTCAGACTGAAAAAAAACAATCTGACTGGTCGCCACATTCATCAAAATCGTTCCCATCTTTTTTTTCACGATATGTTTAAAGAGTGGTGGGCTTCCATTTCTTCTTTTTGAAAATTATCAATGTGTTCAAGAAAGATTTTTGGTAAAGCCATTTTAGAATTCATTGACCATGCTAATATGACATTTGCATTTGCAGAATGTGATTCATTTGAATCTTCACGATGAGGATGTGATCTCTGGGAATGATCTGTTATATATTGTGGCTTTTGATGTGGGGAATGTCCTCGTTGGAGAAACTAAGCTGAAGACTTTTTGTCTAGACCCTAAAGTAAGTCTAGTGGTCAGCGTTTTATATCACATGCATACTTCTACATCTTATGTCCTAGATTTTATGCTGCTTTATACTTACTATGATATCAAGCAGGTAGATTGAACAATATGCCAGTGCATGCCTTCCTGTAGCTTCTCCACATGTGTATGACTGTTGTAGCAATGGGGCCTACATAAACAGTAGTGCTTTTGTTCACTAAAGAGGTTGTTCCGATGACCATAAGTACTTTCTTGAATTGGAATACTTATACAATGCTTGGACAAGGATTGCGCCTTTAGGGCTTTCCTAGGGCTCAAAACCAGTCACATCTAATTATATTTAGTTTAATTTAGAGCTCATAGAAAATATACTTTCCTGCCTCTTCCCAATAATGGGCAAGAAGGTGGCAACAGTGTTTGCACGCATTAAGTATAGCAGTGAGTAGCAGAGTAGCAACAGACACAATGGTGGGTCCTGTCACTACAGACAATGGGCAGTAGTGATGAGCCTGGACTTGTGCGACCCTAGTTCTTCTGAGTTTCCCCAAGCCCACTCAAAACTGTGACTGCCACCCTCTCCTCCCAACTCAGTCAGTTGCTAAGAAGCACATTTCTGGCCCTGCAGCAATATGTCACAAAGGAGCAGGGAATTCCCTTGTTGCAAACTGCCGCCACTGTTGAGCTGAGAGGGAGGAGTGGCGGTCACAGGCTTGGGCACACTCAGGTGAGATGGGTTCACACCAAGCCCAGAGTCCTCTCTAATGGGCAAAAGGGTTGTGTGTTCCCCAGGGAGATATCTACCCATACAATACTGGTATCCTGGCTGTCATAATGATACAGTGCTTTCAGCACAGGATGCTCTGGACATAGAATGACTAATGATGATAACTAAATTAAATATTGCCTTTCCCTTCAGGGAGAACAGACTTTGGATGTAGAATTCACTGTGCAGCGAATGTAAGTAAATGTTTTATTTATTTTACAGTTCAGTATGTTATAATACATAAACAAAATTTAAGCTAAATAGCTATCCAAGATAAGCAAATATTGTCTAAATACAAGTGGGGTGTGTATTCTTATTTGAATCTTGGGGTTTTTTGTGTATTTCTTGTGCGTTAATCCAGCATAACATTCTTTGCCTCTGTGCAAAAATGTATTTATTAAAGACCGGTCACTGTTGCTCTCTCTACTTGTGCAGGATACTGGTCTTTAGTATTCTGCAGGCAGTCTGTACTGGGTGGGGCCTGCCGGGTCCCTCCCACAGTTCTATACGCTGCGCACGCTAGGCATAGCGCAGTGAAGATGTCACTGCTATTTTTATGTGGTAATATCCGGGTTTGCAAAGGTGTATGGTGCAAACAAAGTGGATTTGTATCCCTTGTGGCTATAGAGGAATTTTCTAAAATTAGAGTTTTTGTGCCCGGATTTTTTGTTTGAAATGAAACAGATAGTTGTATTTTATGTTTTTATTTTTTTTTTCCAGAGCACGTGGTCGTGAGAAAATTGTGACGAATGGAGTGCTTGTGGTAAGTATAGGAACAAAATTGCCAGTGATGTAGCAACATTTCAGCTACTGAGTAGCCTTTTTGCCTTACATCACCTTATTTAAAGTGCAGCAAAGGCACCTATAATGGCAGCAATTTTGGGGTGGCAGAATATAATGTCAGTCATTTGGATCTACAGTATGTAGCTAGACGTTATGCAAGTGTCTTAGTTTATCTTTGGTACCAGGATAACCTTGTGTCCTGACATCATGCAGGAGAGATACAAGGATGTGAGGAAAGGAGTGTCTGCGGTTATGTCATCGGAATAGGTGTAGTGGAAGGGGAAATTATCGACACACATTGTTGAGTTTGGCTAATGTCTAAAGTACATGTGGCACTTAAACCAGATTACAGGGGAAGCAAGGCAACATAATTATATATAAGGTTGATGGTAGGACAACACTTGTTGCAATGGTCCAGTATCAGTAATTAGTAGGGATGTCCCGATACCCCTTTTTCGAGACCAAGTACAAGTACTGTCCCTCATGTACTTGCTGATACCAATTACCGATACTTTTCCTTAAAGGGACATGTGACATTTAAAAAAAAACAATACAGACTAATGATTTTAGGGCAGTTTCTCACCAGTGCTGCGTGCATTGGAGGTGACAGGTTCTCTTTAAGGTGACATTAGGGGTCTTTTAGACCTCTAGTGTCACCTTTCTACTTCACTGGATTCACTGAATGTAAATACAGCAGGCAGTGGCTGGGAGCAATAGCCAGCCTGCTATTGGATATTTTAAATTGCAATAGCCAATAGCAGGCTGGCTATTGTACCCGCCCACTGCCTGCTGTCAATCAGCAAAGGAGGGAACTGAAGACAAAGTTCTCAATCAGGTCCTCTCTGCTGATTGACAGCAGGCAATGGGGGGGGGGGTACAATAGCCAGCCTGGTATTGGCTATTGCAATTTAAAATATCCAATAGCAGGCTGTCTATTGTTACAAGTGTCCATTCCTTTTCCACTTGATGAAACTGTTTGCTTTTGGTGGTATATCTCAGTGTAAGATGTCCATGCTCCTTATGTGTTTAATAATGCTCTCACCAGACCCACACAGAAGTTTTCCCTCTCAATGAAAGAAGAGAATGTCCGTTCTGTGTGAAGGCAAGATTTACAGCTTCTCTCCCCCGTGAGCACACTGAACGGACATTCTCTTCTTACAATGTGAGTGAAAACTGCTGTGTACCAAGGAGCAGGGGCATCTCACACTTAGAGATATGACCAAAAGGAAACCGATTCATAAGGTTGAAAAGGACGGGACACGGAGGAGGAGCAGCAGCAGCTAAGATACAGGGGGGAGGGGGGCAGCGGGGGATGTCACAGTCATAGTCTGAGTCTCTTCTGCCTTCTCGTGGTGGCTACAGCGGTCTGTGAAAGGGACACCGAGCTCTGCAGCCAGCACCAGCAGGGAGAAGAGACTGTCCACACAACACTTACCCCTGCCATGCTGTCACACTTCCGGAGAGGTCAGAGCGGAGAGGGAGCCTCGTTTGGTGGAGAGGTATTCCAGGGGAGGGGCTATGGGGGTCAATGGCCGAAGCTAGTTAAAAAGATTTAAACGGCCGGTATCTGATCTAGGCATCGGGGCATTTTCAGGAGTACAAGTACTCCTGAAAATGCCCTGTATCGGCCCCGATACCGGTACTAGCATCGGTATCGGGACATCCCTAGTAATTAGGAATTGTTGATTTTCTTACAAGTACACTTTAAATATATCCATCCTCATGTGACAAGCAGAACAATTGTGATTGGCTGCTACAGGGTATTCCATTTTGAACCTAAGCCTAAGCCCAATATGTAAAAACTATGTACCTAAAATGAAAAGCTGCTCCAATGTTTCTTTTTTGTTTTGTTGCAGTCCAGAGAGATGTCCTGTCTTGAAATATCTGTTGACAAGCAGAGGATCCCAGAGAACTTACTCGGTGGGTAGCTACAAAATTATGTAACAGATACTGTATACAGGACTATGTGTTTTCTCTTTATTTCAGGGAATATGAACCATCTGGGTTGGCTGATTATCAAGGCACCACATCCCTAGAAATTTCTGAATGTGATTACCCAAAATAAATGTGTTTTTAGAGGTGTCAGACATAGGCGTGTATATTAAAATCTAATGTATTATTTTACAGCAAAACTCCAAATACATAACAATAAAATATCTAAGAAGTAGGTCATGTTTTAAATTTTTCATACTACCTCCAATAACCACTTTCAGTGCCTCAGTATGTATCCCTGTAGCTATATCAGTTTACATACATTAAAGCAGTGGTCCAGGCAAATTTATATTAACATTTGCAGTGGGGCTACCCCTGCACTGCAAGGATTAACTGCTGGTTTTGGTCTAGGGCTGAAAATAACAAAGTTTTCCTGCGCTCCAGCGATAGCATGTCCCTCTGCATCCTCACACCCTATTCACATTGTATAGAATGTAATAACTCAGGGACCTTAGGCTGCTACAGCAGAGGGGGAGTGAGGCTGGAAGGATCAGTCTAAGAGCAAGCCAGCTCGCAGGATCAGGTGAGTATAACTTTATTTTCCTCCCTAGACCAAAACCAGCAGCTAACTGGTGCAATGCAGGGGTAGCCCCACTGCAAAGGTTAATACAAGTTTTGCCCAGAGTTCTTCTTTAACCACACATGGTTTGGAACAAAGTAAATCGATGTTACATAGGCACTTGAACGTAGAAGTGTTTTTTTTCCCTCAAAGCGGTTTACAGTCATCTTTGTCAGGACGACGAAGGTGATTATATGTATAATGAGTGCTGCACGCCCAAGACAAGAAAAGTCTCCTTGGTCAGGGCCATAGGGAAGGGGTAAGTAGGATTGAGTTGCACCTGCGATATTACATGTTCTAAACCATGTATGGTTAATGTATGTAAGCTGATATAGTGACAGAGACACAAATTGGTGCACTGAAAGTGGTATTTGGAAGTAGGACGAAACAAATGTATTAACTGAGATCTCCTGATTCTTAAATAATAATCTTTAAGTCTTTAGTTTAGACGTCTTATGTCTAGCACCTTGAAAGTCCCATATGTTTATTGGGTAATCATATTCTATATTTCAAACAATAGGACCTGTGAAAATCAACCCCAAGCAAAAAAATTATTTTAGGTTTTCATGTATACCAGTTTGTGTGTTATGTCGCAAACATGCAAAAAAACCTATGATGTTAACTGCTAAATTCTATACATGAAAAAAATTACAGAGAACACCACCATTCCTCAAATTGAAGGCAGAAGATAAAAATACTGGCATGCATTTATATTCAGGGTTTTCAGCTTTACTAAATGAATTCTAAAGTTATTTGGCCGAAAGACTGTGTTCTCTAAGCCAATTAAACATTTTATGTTGAAAATGTAATGTATTGTAGTTTTAAAAAGAATACTGCGCATTTACATTATGTATTTTTTGTATTATATATGTAGGTGGCTATCTTTCTTTATCAGTGGAGGATTCTTGTGAAAGGAAGTTCAGAATGGAGCTAAAGTCTGCCACAGGCAGTGATCACACATACACCTGCAAATTTTATTGCATCAGGAAGTGGGACCCTCAGCTCATAGCCCAATTAGAGGTAAAGTTAAACCTTGTGTAGCATTGCATAAAGGGCATCTGGACGATCTTTTGGTATAGTTAGTGTTTGTTTTGATTTTTTACCAAGGGTCTGTTATATAAGGAAGACACATTAAATAAATATTCATTACATATACAGTGAACGGCAAAGCAAACATAAAGTTTAATTTCTACGCTGACACTGTTTCGCTGAATAATCTATAATTTTGACCCAACTGTACAGAAACTCATCCTTGCATTATGATTCAGTTGATATGCATTTTCCTTAAAGCTGAACTCCAGGAAACGATCTAAATATATGGCTGATATACACATAGGGAAGCTGTTTTACCTGCCAAGGTGTTTTGAATTTTTGTCTAACCAGTCATGCGTTCATGAGTGTGTTCGTTATCATTGCAACTGGCCGATATTGCAGGTGGAGGCGCCGGTATTGTTGCCTGTTACTAGTCATGAGTATAGCATGGCCATAATAGACTGCCAGCAGGGCTGATGACCTCACTTTTCTCTACTGTAGCCAAGTCAGCTAGGTCAGATCTCTGCCCCCATCCTGATTAGGTGATGAAGTAGTAGCAGCAGACTAATGAGGTCATCCCACTGCTTACTGTGCTCTTTCTTCCTATCATCATGTTCCTTGTTAGCACTTATGCATGCAACAGAGCTTGACTGGCTTAGAGTCTTGACCGTCCCTACTATAGTCTAAGTAGTACTATAAGCAAGATTCTTGGAGGCTGCTTTCAAGGCAGATTCTGGTAGTTATACTAGTTACATTTGAACATGCATCTAAGTTTAATAATGAATACATAACTGCTTTTAATTGTGTTTATCTGCTTTAAAATCAGCTTTAACCATTTTAATGCTGACATGACCTCAGCTCTATACTTTGTGTAAGTGTTAGTTCAGCTTTTCTAACTGATGTTCTTTGCAGTGTCTGCACAGGTTGATCATAAGTTTTATATAGGTTTAAGTGAGATTGTATTTACTAGATGTGCAAGGAGAACACACAAAAGAAGCACCGCTCTTGCACTGCTCAGGAAAGGAATGAGCTGGGTGCTTGCCACTGGGAGCATGTCCTTGCTCCAATATGAGCCTATACAAACAGAAGAAAAGCTGGCCACACACCAGATCCCATTGGGATAGTTTATTGAAGCTTGTACCAAATTACTGATGTCTTGCCAAAGGTCCACCTCCTCGGACACGTTTCACCCAGCCACGAGCGCAGTCGTAGAGGGGGTGGACCGTGAGCAGGACACCAGTGATGTGGTATAAGCTTCAATAAACTATCCCAGCGGAATCCAGTGTGTGTGGCCAGCTTCTGTTAGTATTTACTAGATCCAAGAATGTGTTCACACCACACAGATAATTACTCTGTATGATAAACACAAGTGCCAGTATTCATTTATTTTCCTTATATGAATCCTGGGTATGCTTAGACTCTTCTTGAAATATTTTAGGAGGATCTGGCTGTCAGCAAATTGTGACTTGCTTATAAGTTCATCATAACAATTGCTTCAATCTAATTAGAAATATGTTTTTAGTTTTGTTTTTTTTCCCCATGTGCCAATATTATTGCCACTTTTATGTAAAATTCTAGATATATCTCATGCACACACTCCCATTCTAATAATGCTTTGAAAGCCACACATAACACCATTGTGTGCTCGCTACCACACAGTAGACACTGCTCTGCACAGAGTCGGCATAGCGGACAAGCCCTGGCTGCTGTGCGGGCCACATTACAAGGTCCGGTGGGCCGGATTCGGCCCGCGGGCCTTGTGTTTGCCACCCCTGGTGTACATGGTTGATTGAGGTACCCCTCGGTTTTGTGGACTTCATACATTAGTTATTGAAGTCCTAAAGCAATGCATTAGCTTTGAACAGCCGAAGTGCATTTTCTTTCATAACTAAATCTGACTGCATTCTTCTTAAAATGCCCTTGTCTTCATTTTCATTCTGATGTTACTCAATCTTGGTTTTTAACCAGTTGAGAGTAGGAGAAGCTGTACATCATTTAGGTAAAGTCACAGGTAGATCCTTTGAAGCATCTTGATGATTAAACCATTGCCGTTGTAATGAAACTTTGTTATTGGACATAGGGTACAAATGATCAGTGTCTTCAAGTGGTTCCAGTGAAGGACCTTACTGTTGGCCAGGAAGAAAAGATCCACCTTTCTACAGTACCAGTAAGTGTGTATTTCTTTATCCCATTCTTCTACTAAATAGTACTTGTGATGATGATCAGAGAATTTGGAAATACTTTGCATACCATTAGTAGTTTACTGGAAGTGATAACTCAGAACTCATTTGTAACGTACGGTTATGCCCAAATATTTTAGGCGTCAGATGTGCTAGTTTTTAAACTTTTGAACCTTTCTGCCAGCGAGTATGTGCCTAGAGGTGCAGAGCATGCCTCAATAACAGGTGAAAGGTCTGAGCATACATGTCACTTGTTGGGCAAGACTCCAATCCCTGAACTTATTCCTAAAAACTCTACATAATACTGTGATTGTGCTTACCTAGTGTTATTATCCATAACAGCACAGAAAGATACGGAAAGTATCATCTGTATAGTTTATTTTAAAAGCATTAAGCCTTCCTCTTACATTGTCCATTTTTTAGCAGCTTTTTACAGTACTAAATACTGGTGCCTGATACCACTGCTGTTGAAAGAAGAGACAAATACGCATGTGCTTGTTTTGAACAGCGGATGCCATCTTGCTTGCTTTTTTCTTTAGCAGCTTGATTCTTTAAGCTGGGCAAGCATTTAAGACACACTAAAGTGGACACTCGATATTATGACCTGTGATACATTTGATGGGTCTGATTGATCATGTGCTGTTGCTACATGATCAATCAGACCTTTCATTGTTTTGGTTTGATCAAGCTGAGCAAATCTTGAGTAGAGTTTTTTTGTTTTTACCAAAATAGTGAATAAAGAGTGGCATTTTGGTTTATTTCTAATTAAAAGAGAACTATGGGGCAACCTTTTTTGCCCTAAGCTCTCTTCAGGACTAGGGGAGAACATATACTAATGTCCTCCGGTCACCCAAAACTCAGCTTATAGTGGGTTATTGTCGGGACGGTTCCGACAATACTGTCGAGATCCACCACGCTGGCTGATTGACAGCTGGATCTGCCCGCCAGGTGCCCCGTCCGTTCCTTCAGTCAGCGCTGGAGGATCAGAGGGGGGAATCCCTGTGGGGAGTGGTGACTGACCGTCACTACTCTCTGCAGGGAGAGGATCGGTAAGTCATCGATCAGCGGTATGTGTTCGCTGACTTCCCGATCAATAGAGCCGACCTGTGACAGCTTCAGTGTCACAGGTTAGCTTAAATTATGGGGATGAGTGTTTTTTCCACTCACAACATAATTCTCCTTTAATCTTTGTAAACCCAGTAATTATTTTTACATATTTACTCCTGTGGTTCATCACAGAGGAGGTAGTGACTTAGTTGCACCTTGCATGTCTTTCTTACTTTAGATATCAGGTCTAGGGGGGTATATACATTATTCTTCATATGGACTTGTTTTAACATGTTGCTGTTTATTGATATGCAGTTGATTTCATCCTTACTTTTTATCTGTATGGGTTTCCTCTACATGCTCCGATTCCCTCCCACAGTGCAAATACATGCCAGAAGAATAACTGGGTTATTCCAAAGACTATTCTTAGTATACATGTGTCTGTTACTGTGGTAAGGACATTAGACTGTAAGCTCCTTTGTAACTTGGACTGATAAGTCTGATTCTATAGGTTGATGCTGTATAAACACCATGGGCAGTGTAGCAAAAATAGATTTTAAATTCAGTCTCCCATGTTCCATGTCCTTGGCACTAGAATTCATGAGTTCCATCTAATACTCCTAAACTATAACATGTATGGTTTAGTGTACTCCTAAACTATAACATGTATGGTAACAATTCTAGGCAGAATGTTCCTGTTGCACAAGGAGGCTTTAAAAGGTCAGTCCACCCAAAAGTTTTCTTTTGATTTGAGGTGGAGCCTGGCACACTGATCCAATCCCTGGCTTCTTATATGTTCTGGATACTCAAACAGCGAGTACTCCCTGTGATAATTTGAGGCTCTGTTCCTGTACCTGGGAATTTTGGGTGTTCTCACTCACATTTGCATTGCCCTGCTCCTCCAGTTGCATTCTCCGGAATATGAAATGAATTGAAAAATATAAAATTAATTGAAAAATGTATCCGACTGTGGGACCCCCACATAAAGGCCACAGCAAGTTTTCAGACCTGGAACTCAATATAGATATCTCACCAATAGGGTCTGTGAGAGATATATGAGGTTTAACTCTGCAGCATCTGCCAAACACTGAAATATCAGTTTTAGGTAGACTGACCCTTTAAGGACTTCTTTAATCAAATTGATTTTTTTTATGCCTTTAGAAATCTACAATCATTTTATATCAGAAGAGAGTGGTGTAATATGAGGACAAAGCATGTTCATAAAAGTTTCATTTATGTTTGCTCACTTTATTCTGCACTTGGTACCTTACTTTGTAATGACGGCATTCAGTCTGAGGATATGTGGCAGGGAATCCCTGCAGTAAAGAATTTGTACCATAACTATATGCAGTCAACATTCTTTCCTTTTCCAGGGACTGCCATACTTTGTTTTACCTAATGTACATTTGATACTGATTCCATTGTTTGCAGTGACGGGTATTGATAAAAGTGCTACATCCTATTTTGTATACGGTACATTCATTTCTTTGTGCTTATCAAGCATGGGACACTTATGTGAACATAATGGCTTCTGCAATATTGTAGGCATAGGACTATGACTTTGGAATATTCACAGTGCTGATCCTGCTCCGGGCACAGTTATGCTCCATCCACTGCACCTCCGGTCCCGGCTCTCCCAGGCTCGCCTCACACCTCCCACAGCATTATCCCAAAGACTAACAACTGTACACCAGGGCCTGGTCTTCATGTAAAGCTTATCTAAACCCCTAAGCAAAAATGTTATTTATTGCAGCTTAGCAAACCTTATATGTGGTGGCTGGATTCATTTTATTATTTTTTTTCTTCCTTTTTCCCTTTGTTTTGACCTGGTTATCCGGCCACTAACACACTTCTAGTTTTAGAGAGACTGCACCCTATGGAGGAGCAATGAAGCCACCCTTGGGCAGCAGCATTGTCACCCTGTGGAGAGAGATCTAGATGGATCTAAATTTGAACTCCAGGAATACTTTTTAAGTAGTTACAGCAACAGTTTTCCTTTTGGGATAAATGTTTTACATAAATTAATAAAACCTGACCATTGTAAGCACTCCTGTCAGTATTTAATGGTTTGTCTCATTCCTCTATCTGCTTTTGGTGGACAGTTAGGTCTGTGAATGGAAGTGTAAAAATTACAGACATACTAAAAATGAAGGAAAACAAGCCTAAAAATACAAATCCAATAGAGCCACCACATTTAAGGATTGTTAGGCTGCAATATAATAAAGTTTTGCTTAGATACGCTTTACTTTATCTTTATTGTTCCCAACACTAATAGGTACCTCTTTTTGTCAAGTTTTCCCGCTAAGGCATGGGTCCTCAAGGATACTTCACTGTCCTTCAGAGCTTAGGAATCAGGACACTCCGAGAACTGGTGACAGTCTTTTTAAGAGTGAAGATAATCTCTTGGAGTGCACTTGTCAGCCTTTTCAATTACTTTTCTGTTGTACATCATGGCAGTGTAGCAATATATCCTTAGTAATTATGTTTAGATTTTTCGATCTTTCATGGTATAATTTATTTAATTGGAGGAAATAATTAGCTTTAGTTGCTCAGAGTTATCACTCATTTTTCTTTAATTTCTAATTTGCACTGTAAAAAATTACATCTGGAATCTGGCTACTATGGAAAGAGAGAGCACCTCCACCCTCTTGATAATGTCCCGACTTGACCATACAGCTTCTCTACAGGTTTGTTTCACCTTGGCAACAGGTGTCTCTGCCCTAGAGGTTGCCAAGGTTCTTGGTAAATAGGCCTGCAATACCTATGTTGGGCTTCTTCTATTTTTATTTGTAGGAAATAGTCTCTAGATTCAGCTGGCGACTGAGCTCATACCTTTTCTTATGGCCACTGAAAACCTAAACTCTATCGTCATCTCCTTTTTTTAGGTTTGCTGCAAAAGGATGGTAATATTAACTCCTGCCACCTATGGAAGCTGAAGGCCATCTTGGGTAGATATTAGGCAGAACCGTTAAAGAATCTTATTAAATAGGGAGGACCTGCAATCACCTATTCTCTTAGCTGAAGTTATAGCTAGGAGGAAGTCAGTCTTCAGTGAAACAAATTTCAAGGAAGAATCTTGCAAAGGGTTAGCACAGGGTAAGGGTCAGGCCCTTTAATACTTTGGATAGATCTACATACAGTACCATGGGTGTGCATCTTTCCTGCACAGAGTTGACTCATCTAATTCAAGTGTTTTCTGTGAGCTTTGTATCCAAGAGCAATGAAAGTACCGAAATCTGGTATGGTATCTGGTAAGGTCAGTTGGCACTTTGGATGCTTCTTTCAAGAGCCAGGCTGTCAATGGAAAACCTTGAGGATTGCGGTGGCAGACTGGACTTGCTGTACTGGAACATGCTAAGGTGGCACTAGGGACAGATTCTGCTGGATAGCTCTTTTGGGTCACGAGAGGGAGTATGACAATCAAAGTGTCCTTGAACCACCCCTTTTTTGGAATTTTGACAGGAGAAGAGAAAGGGGGTAATAGGCTTAAGGTAGATCGAAGGGCCACAGATGGGAAAGCACATCTATCTCCAGTCAGTCTTTCTCTATGCTAAAAGAAAATAATCTTTTTTACTATGGTCATTGTTTATGTCGTAAGCTAGGCCTTACAGCTAAGGCGATCTGGTACCTCCTTGGGAACTGAGGTAAGCTGTAGCATTGTCTGAGAGCATAAGGACCTCTTGACTCTTGACCAGATGTCTCGGGCATAGCTGCTAGTCCTCGGTAACTGGATGAGTCTGCCAATGCTGTCTATTTCCAAAGCTCCTTATCCTGATGGGTGGCAGTATGGGCCCCCAACCCCAGGCGCTGGCATCCGTGGTGATCCTTACAGGTTGAAACTACTTCCAGGACTTCCCCGCTGACAGGTTCTTTGGCTGCAACCACCGGTTAAATCCTGAGAAATTTCCTGAGAATTGCTGAATATGGAATCTGGAGAGATTAGGCTGCAAGGCCATTTTGATAGCAGAGCTTCTGTGGCAATCTGAAATGTAGCTGTGCCCAGTTAACTGCTGGCCTTGAGGCTGTATTTGGACCCAGAAGCCTTATGATCTGTCTGAGTGACACCAGAGGATATTCTCTAACTTACATGATGGAGGTTATGATTTTGGTTTAGTTTGAACTATTAAAGTTTTTTAAGACTACTTCTTCTCGGATCCCCGCTGGGGAGAGCAGCGGGAGGAGAGGACATGGCGATCTACCAGTGATCGCTACGCGATCGACTGGTAGATCGCGATCGACCTTATGGGCACCCCTGACCTAGAGTCTATCATGTAACCCAGAAAAATTCTGGAGGGAGGACTTTTCTCAATTTTTTCCTTCACCCCAAGATCTGTAGCATCTGCAGTACCCAGTGAACAAGAGTTTGTTTGGGGTCCAAGCAAATCGGAGGATATAGTCGAGATAAGGAAGCACCTGAGTACTGTGTAGCTCTGCCAATACTTTGGTAAATATTCTGCGTGCCACCAAGAGCCCTGGTAATGCTTGTAATTGCCACTGTTGAATGGCATTTGCCATCCAGACCACGAATCTCTGATATTGTTGATGAAGTGGATGAATGGGAATGTCCTGAAAATCTAGTGTAACCATGTACGCATCTTTTTGTAGAATCTTTCGTACTGAAAAGATGCTTTCCATCCTGAATCTTTTGTACACTAGATATTTGTATAATAGCTTCGGGTTTATAATCATGCAGTGTTTTACAGATGGCTTGTAGACACCAAAGGCATATAACCCCTGAAACAACTGGCTTGTAGGAGTGCTTTTGTCTTTATTTGGTCTCTTAGCAGATGGATTAAAAATTATTTTTGTAGGAGCTGCATGACATAGGGGCTGCCTGAAATTTTGACCCACTGAAACTGGGCTGCATAAGTCTGCCCCCAAAGTCTGAGCTGAAGTCATTTGTTGTCCTTGGGGGCAGGTTCTGCAGAATTTAAGAGGATTCCATCTTTTATTTTTATTAAAAGCCCAATTTCTGGGAGTCTTGGCCTTTGGGGTTCTGCTGAGATTGTCCCCGTGAACTTAGGGGAAAGAAATCTACAAGGGAAAGATCTGAGTTTGACACTTAAAAAAAGCATCGTCCAATTTAGGGAACCTTAAAGAAAAATATTTTCCGTATTCTGCAGTGAAGGGGAATAGTCTTTTCCAGGCCATAAGATTAAGAATGTTTTTCTCCAGATCTTTCCATATGTTTAGAATTATGTCTTTTAAATTGGATAGACTCTCCAATTTCACTCCTGCAAACCCCTATACATATTATCTTGAATTGTAAAGGCATTGGGGGGCACAGGAATCTGCTCTGTGGTGCATACTGCAGAAAGAAGTTCCTGCACTTCATCCACTGAAAGAAATAAAGGGTGGGCATATAAGCCCAGTCTGTGGGATTCCCAGTTTCTCCCTTTTCCTCTGGACTTTTAGATGACCCTTCCTTGTCCTCTTCCTCTGCCAATGGAACCAGCTGCCGTATAATAGCAGACTGGCTGGAAGACTGAGAAGTTGAAGTCTTGGACTTGGAAGTATAAAGTAAGTAGTCTGTAAGTACTGACTGAAAGAATTGAAAAGTGGATTCCATCTTGGACCTCACAGTATTTGTAAAATATTTTATAACCGAGGGATCTTCTTCTGCTAACATTCTCTAAATACATGCTTCACAGAGCGATTTGGGATACAAAGAGCATAGTCCATCGTTCCCCCGTTTGTTTAGGGGGAAAATTAGTATAAGACGTTTCCTATTTAGGACCTGAATTTTCCAATGTGTGGCAGGTTGCTAAGCCCTACAGTAGGGAACGACAGGAGAAAGTGCATGGGACAGTATTGAGGGTCCTAGCATTCCCTCTCTCCTAGTGCTACCCACTACAGCCACCAGCACAAGAAGGGAAAGAACACAGACTTGCTCCCTTAGGTGCAGGCAGCTCTTTCTGTGCAGGTGTTTTCAGTGCCCCAGCCACTGATGGCCTCTGTGTTGGGGTCACTGCCTCACTGTTTGAATGCATAGTAATGGGATTGGAAGGTCCTGTTAAACCACATAAAAGGTCTAGGCCATTGATGCTTGCTGTTGGCACGGCTGGAGGTGCGTCATTGGCCCACTGGAAATGACTGATCATGCTTCCTGCTCCCCTTTCTGCATTCAGTAAGGGGAGGTAGCTGGTTCCCGCCACTCTAGGCTGCACCTCTGACATCAACTTGGGAGGAAAAGATGCACATCTGCTGCACTTTCTGCACAGAAGCATCAGCATGGCCCATCATATAGCAATGGCACCCGCCCTTAAGAGGATTTTACTGTGGCAGCAATCAGGCACTGTTATCATTCCCACACTGTAGGGGAACAAGAACCTTTCAGCAAGGGGAAAACCTGGGAAAAAAGACAGAAAAATTACTTCACAGACCTGCGCCACCAGAGTGGCCACCGACCATCTGGTCATGCAATTATAACATTGCACTGAGTTCCTGGTGATAGGAAACAGAAACACAACTGAGGGCCAAGGAGGGTGGGAGGAGTATTTAAAGTGTCTGCTTGTGTTTTATACAGTAGGTGGAACCAATCATCTTTCATGTAGATGTCCTGGAAGATGATTGGGGAATGACGGCTGCATTGTGCTGTTGGCCCAGCTACAAAAATCAATTACAGAGAACTGGCAGGATCAACAGGTAATTGATGTATGAGACCGAAAACAATTGAAGCATTAGCATAATAGGATTGCCTTAGGTTGTTGGCATTGCTGTTTCAAGTATTTTCAATTTTCTTAATTATACCATATTGCATATGTTGGTGTTGATTTCTATAAATACAATAGTAGAACAATAGGGCAAGGCATTATGTACTGCTGAAAGATGCAAAGAAATACCATTATTCTTTGCCCTAACAGGCTGTCTGTTTCCACCTGCCTGCACATTTACACAAATAGCATGATTTCTTGCTCCATAAGAGATGATCGTCTACAGGAGGTAAACAAAATTCTTGTTTAGATCTTGGCACTCATTTGCATCCTATTTAACATAGTTTTCCCATGTGTAAACAATACCTGGCACATGCTGTGCCATTCACTCAATGACATTTATGTTATGATTCCTGTGCTGCAAATAGCTGTACAGATTGCCTGAGGCAATCACACACATTATCCATGTGGTATGAGGGATATTACACAGCAAGATTACTAGAATACTTTATATGTATATAAGGTAGACACATAGCTGTATGTAGGTTAGACACGTGGATGTCAGGGGGGACGCACTTGTAGGTCAGGTGGACACACACATGGAGGTCTGGTGGACACACACATGGAGGTCTGGTGGACACACACATGGAGGTCAGGTGAATCTGCACACTGTAAATTGTGTAAATATTCACTTTAATTATGCAATCATATGCAGATGAAATAAGTAAACAGGAATTTGCTGTTTTATTGAATATTTACACAATTTATTGAATAAAGATTCTCCTTTGCTAAATAAGCCCCAGTGTGCTTGTGTACTGCAGGGATCCTGATAACACATGCTCGGCTCATTCCACCAAAACCAAAACACATGCAGTATTTCCAGTACAGTGCGTTGTCTGCTTTTTTACTATTGAAAATGTATTTATTTATTCACAAAGTTGATCTGTTTTCGCTTGGATCGGCTCTACTTACTGATACAGAGCTTATTGCTTACGATGTCGCTAGCTTCAGGTGGGCAATAAATATGAGTTTTAATTATGTGTTTATCAAGGAGAGCAGGAAACATGGTCACTTTCGATGTTGGAGAGTTAAAGCTGAACTCCAAGCAAACAGCTAAATACACATTAAATTCATATAAGAGAACTCTTTTACCTGCCAAAGGATTTGTATTTCTGTCCACCCAGTCCTGAGATTTACTCAGCTCTGCCAAAGTGTACACGCACAGGCATGTGACCTGATGTTTCTCTGCTGCAGTTCAGCAATACTCCATGATTTGCTCCCTACCCCTGCTTCCGATTGGACAATAAAGGAGCAGTGGCAGTTCTACTTTTAGCTCTCTGCTTTTCCCTCCTTTCAGAATGTTCTTTGTCATCACATGGGCATGTAGCATACCTGATTGGCTTCTAGTGCTGCCAATCCCATGCTGCACAAGGGATTGCAAAAGGACTAATACCAAGTCAAATTTGGGTTCTTTCATTTGACTGCATTTAAAATATATTTAATACTTTTTTTTAATGGCTACATACCCGTGTTAATTGATATTTTTGAATATCTGCCCAAAGTTCAGTTGCTTATATATCTTAGGGGTCTGTGCGCTTGAGTTCTGGTTCTGCATACATGCTATGGCCATATTTATGAGGTTCTTGCTTTTGCTGGGAGTTTTTATTTGTTCTATATGATGGAGATGCAACAGAAGGAGCTGGGAGATGACACCTAATACAAATTTACTACTAGAACCATCTCTCTGTTGGAGTATCTAAAACATATCAAAAGCCGGGGCAGGCTCAGCCCAGCACACTCCACTTATAACGAAAGTAACACTTTAGGGTAGGCTGGCATTTTTTAATTAAGAAAAATGTCCCAACATATTATTCTATTTATAACTGACATCTATCACTACACATATTTTAACCTTACTTTATCAATCTGTTATGGCAGTTCAGAGACTGTATTTAATTGTTAAAACATTCAAACTAGGTTTATGCAAATTGCTGGTGCTTCCGCTGCTTCCTTCCCCTGCGCTGGATTCAGGTACAATTTCCAATTTCTTCAATTAAACCATTGACTTTTTTTTTTTTTACTTTGTCTCTGCAAGAAACGCATGAGAGAACACGCTATCTACTGTAACATCTGCAATTACTTTTTCTGCCAGTTTGTGTTTTTTAAGATGGACATTACATCCAGGTAATTTTAACTGTGGTGGAAAATGAAGTGGTGGCAGTTTTTTTAATGTATTGTTAAATAGTATAAATATACAGAGGTGTGTACTGCCCGCACAGCCTCCAATCAGATTCAACCTGCATTCAGTACTGGCAGATGGAGAATGATTGGTGGCTGTATGGCGGCCTCTCTTCCCCTGAGAAGCTCTAGCAAGTTAGCATGTTGTCCACCTATTTATTTGTCTGTATTATTCTGTCAGCCTGAAAACTCAACAAAGGTTTTACTATGTGACACGTGAGTTTAATAGTAGTTTAGCATTTGATGCTGCATTGCGTTGTCAAGATCAGTCAAGTGATTCACAGGACTTAAGCTGGCCATACATTTGTAGATTTCTGAACAGAGCCGGATTTCCCTCAAGATCACCGAGGCCTGGCGTCTGGGTCCCCGCCGGAGCCTCCCTCCCCACCATGGCTTTCAGGGTCCCCCGCTCTTCTGGGGGAACCAGGACCATGGCAAACTAGTTCAGGATGGAGAGCGGGCAGAAAAGCGGAGAATGTCTGTTTTCCGCTCTGCTTCCTGTAAACACTGAGATGGGAGGAGAGCCAGCACAGTACTGTACTCAAACTCCTGTATTGGAGGTGACAGATTCAATAAAGAGAACCTGTCACCTCCAAATGCTATCACACGGGCTTGTTGGCTCCTGTGTGATCGCAATAAAGTTACGTGAAAAATAGTCAAATAAAAATTAAACATTGATAAAAAAAAATATAAGAAATGATAATTAAACTAAAAAAGTAATAAAGTAAAAAAATAAAAAAATAGTTTAACCACTTCCAGGAGGTAGTTAAAAAAATAATTAAAACCAACCCTGGCGCCCCCGTCATCTGTTGCCATTCTCCATTGGGGAGGGGGGAGCATTGAGGATCCTGGCCTTGGGGCAGCAGAAAAAGTAAATCCGGCTTAGTTTCTGAATGATCGTTTGTTCGACAGATCTTTGGACCATTCGATAATGCCATCAGACATTCCGTGAAAATGCACAAATTTGTGCGTTTTCATGCATTTTTTATGCTCTTTCATTCTCATCAATATTTCCTATAACGCATCTTGATGTATCACAAAATGGAAAATGCACATCAACACATTGCACAGATGTGAACTGGCACATTTTAAAGCAGTGGCTTAAGCTGCTTATACGCTATTAGATTTATTTTTATAACTGATTCCTCAATGCAGGCTAAAGAGCACGGATGGACGCATCTCCCTCTACGGCTATTGTATTCTGACAGCCACCAACACTGATCGGCTGCAGTGCAGTCACTGTTAAGGTGAACATTGCCAGCCCAGATCCTTCAGCAAAAGTCTATTCATTATCGACCAAGGCCGCACACAGTCAGATTTTTGTCAGATTCCTTTGAATCTGCTGAAATTCTAACAGTATATGGCCAGACTAACGCTGTATACATGTGTTGAAGTGTGTGAATTGGCCATTAACAAAAATCCTTTTTTAACAAACCCACTGGAGAGCAAGATCAATAATATGATGGTGTGTGCTTTACCAAATGTATGTCTGGCTTTTCAGATGTAGTCTTTTTTTTTTTTTGCAATTCTTTATTTAAATTGACCCAAAACACAAAAATGGGAGCCAAGGCTCTTGACCATTGAAGCATGAAAGGGCATTCAGATCAAATAGGTCATATCCATAGAAGGTAGCATAAACACAACATTGTGAACAAATTGGTAAATAGTCATAGAAGAAACAGAATAGCTAACCACCACTCGAGCATCATAAATCTGGGAGAGCTACAAACAGAGTGGAATACATTGCATGGTGGAGAGGCGCAACCCAACATATCAGTAAAAAAAATCAAAAACATCTGTGTAAGGAGTATTGGCAAAGCAGTGAAGTAAAAGAAAAGGAGATAAAGCAAACAGAAGGGCAGGATAAGCAAGAAAAAGTGAATGAAGACGAGCAAAAAGTATGGAAATGTCCCCGCGGACCCGGCCGCCGCAGCTCCCGCAGGGGCAGGCCTCTCGTGGCCCACCCACACAGTCAAGATGTAGTCTATTTGGGATTACCTCTAACTGGCCGTTCTAAGGACCGATCCATAGAAAGCTGGTTTTTACCTGCATTAAAAAGTAACATGTAGGTGACAGGTACTCTTTGAGTAATAATGTTCTTACAGTAAGCTGTTATAAGTCACTTAGTTGCCATAATAATTTATTTGCAGGGATGAACCAACGTTGGTTCATGTCATTTGAAAACTATTCACATGACACTAAACACAAAAGAAATAATCAGATTTAATTACATAGAAATGTAACCTCTGTGTGATGTAATGTATTTCTATAACATTTATCCCAACACACAATGGGGAAAGGAGATGAATCATATTGGTTAAAGAAGGCAATTATTTTGTGTACATTACTTTTTAAAAGTTACCTAAAAATAATTGTACTGTAATTTGTTCCTCTGTTTTTTAGTACTATTGCAAAATTTCCCAACCCAGTGTGTTCATTAACATTGCTTAGCTTGCTTTAGTGAACAAATGACACCCAATGCTTGTGACACAATGTTATTTTAACTGTTTGCCTGAAAAAAGTTTTCATAATGGGAGAAAACTTAATAATAATAATAGTGATTTATTTTCTATTATAATACTATTCACTATAAGTGAATCTGGCCAGGCTATAGACATTTAAGTATTTGCATCTTCTTAAAGTGACAAAGTCAAATTTTTTTCCCCTCCCCCCAATGTTAATTAAAACACTTACCTTAAATTATGTTTCTTAATCCAATCTTCCTCTTCTTTCCTGTCCTTTTCAGCCTTCTCTCCAGCGCTGCTGCGGGTCTCCGATCCAGCGCTGACTCCTCTGTCCTTGCTGGCACTTCCTGTCCCATGGTGTCTGCATGCGGGTGTACGCGTCCATAGACTTACCTTGCGTCTCTCCTCGTCTCCCAGCCGAAAATCCGAACTGCGAATGCGCCCGTCCTCAAAATGGTTGGCAACCGCCCAAGCAGTTTCGGATTTTCGGACGGGAGCACGCGGCGAAGACAGGGGTAAGTTTAAATCGCTTTTAAAGCCTTTTTTTTAACTTTTTGAAAATATATCTACTGCTTACCAGCAGTAGATATATGCAAAAAAATCGGAGGGTTTAGCACATCACATTTGCATATTATCAGACACGTACCATTCAGTGTGTCCTCCTCCAGCGATCTGCACTCCCCCTTGTTCCTCCATATTCACCCGCTGATATCTTCCCATGGGTCTGCCATTGGGAAGCTACTAATGGTGTAGTACATTGAGCTAAGAATGTACACTGCACTGTGCTTGCGTCACAGGCAATGTACACAAAATATAAAAAACTGCTAGGAGCAAGGGAAAGGATTTTTTTGACAGAAAAGACTTTGCCTGTGTCATCTGCCAAAAAACTATCTTTTAGCACTTTTACTACCGAAGTTCTTTTTCAAACAAACCCTCACTGTCCTCTGTGGCTGCAGGGGCTTTGGAACAATTCATCCTTAAAGTTCACGGCAGAATCACTGAAGTCCTTCAAATCATTTTCTCAGATTTTTTTTAGGCAGTGTTAACTGATTGTATTTTTCCAGTGTGGGAGAAAACCAGAATATTTAGGGGATGGGAAAATCTACGAACTCCATTTTTGTGAGGGTCCCAGAGCATATGAAATCCAGGGCATCAGTGTTGCTATAGTAAGAGCTAGTCTCCTTACCTGCATGATGTTGGTGGTCAGCATTTTAGCCACTGTATGGCAAACACTTACCTCGCTGTTAAAGAATATTCCTGATAATCTTTAGGATTCTTTGTTTTAAAATTAGTATGCATTTATCCTGAGAATAATATTTAATTATATGTCTTGTCCAAAGAACCTAATATATATTAAAGCGGAACTCCAGAACTGTACAGTTGTACAGGCTACTTTCCTTTACTGAAATTGCTTCAGTTGCAGCAAGTCATATAGGGCCCACCTCATTTCTTGGCTGGATGATGTTCTGCATCAATATTGTTTATAAATATTTAAAGAGCTGCAGCCATTAAACTGGAGTCCTAGACCACTATTTTGGAATTACAGTGCACAGTAGAAGCTGTTTGCTTTCAGACTGTCTATCTCTAGTCTTTCTATAATAGAAAGTCTGTATAAAACCCTATCAAAGCACATAAGATCAGCCTGGTAAACATTTGATAAGGTGCCTAGAGGTCACTCTGTTTCCCCTATGTTAGAAATAGGTAAATATGAAATGTGGGCATGCAGTCTTTCATATTTGTCTTTCTAAAAAATGTCTTTGTTATCATACGCATCAGTGCTTAAAGGACATTTGCTGTCAATTCTAGTAGGTGCATGCTGTAACATCTTAAGGCTCTTCAACACTCTTTGCAGGCATACAGCTAAGATGAAGGTATAGCTGCTTGCTGTTATGTCCAAGGGCAGCAGGCAGAGTAGTGTTTTATAATTTTCATTCTAGAGGAAAGTGAGTAAGATCTGGTTAGGCTTGCACTTTCGTCTATAATGCTTATGTTATAGGAGTCCGGGCACTTGAGCGTTGGTAAAAATATAGAATTTTGTCCTTATTCCTTCCAGTTGCATGCTGGATCCTTAGTAGACATTTATGTAGCAACATCAATCATGATGTTGTGAATAATAAGAGACATTATATTGACATTTATGGGCTTAGTTCACCAAAGCAGTGAGGTAAAAATATAGTCCCACTCTGTTTCTATATGCAGAGGCTAGTAGTAGAATTAGGTCCACCCTTTCTTTAGAGTGATACATTTTTTTTTTTTTTTTTTATATACAGCTACTCCTCACTTAACGACCGCTCAGACCTACGACCATCTCCCCAACCAGTCAGTACTGTACACTGTATGAGAACTTGGGTCAAGCTCATCTCGCATCACCCTTTCTCAGTCTCATTGTTGTTCCCCCAATCGGTCAGCTCAGTCAGTATTCACTACTGTACTGAACATTAATTTTTACAGGATGCAAACCTAAGCAATGCACTGTATATTATAGCTAGTTTCCTCTATTACTCACTTAGCGACCAATTTGCTTAAGGACCAAGTCGTAGGAACGGAACTCAGTCGTTAAGTGAAGAGTGTCTGTAATGTAATGCAAAAATAATTTTATATTATAACCATGTGCCTAAACTATTATCTGTAGAGATGTAGGATGCAATAGTCGTTTAGCAGATCCAAGCTTGTCTTACTCTCCCCATACTTTTAGCCAGGAGGATCTTCAGCTTTAAGCCAAACTGAGGCTGAGGGGACCTCAAGTTGCTGGTCACCAGTGATCTTCCTTAAAGCTCGAAGACTCTTCTGGATGCTTAAGGTTAGTCCGTGTTAGCTTCCTACTGAGTTTATTTTCCAGTGCTCACACTACTTAAGTGTGCCCATTTTCCAAAATAAAAGTGAGAACCATTTTTCAAAGTGCACCATGAAGGCCTCTTTTTCAAAAAATTAAAATGCGTGGCTCCCTTTGTGCACCCTTTGTGTTAGAAAATGTTTTCTTAGTGAAACCCCTTAAAAAGAAAAGGTCATCCCACCCACCTCACCCAACATATATTTAAAATTGACTATTGTCAGAAATTCTCCCAGTAGAATATTATCACTTCTATATGAATGGACATGTGAACAAATCGAAGAATTACCATCAGTAACTAATGTGAACAATTATGCATTGCCCATCCTGCAATACATAATAGATATAACCCCTCAAATGGGATAGCGAGGCTCAGGAATCGAGTATTAGAAAGTGCACAGATGAGCACTAGTGGAAAAAGGTCCCAGTTATATCCAGCTGCTGACTCAATATAAAGATTCTGTGGACAGTCTCTTAGTTGCAAATCACACATAGTATGGTGCCATTTAAGCCAACAGATTCCATTACTGCAGTTTCCACATCTGAGACCATAGGCCTGTATGATATAGCCCACAGGCAATGCAAAGTTCATTCCAATAGAAAAATATCCGGTCTATTTATAAACATTTTGCAGTCATTGGCCCTGTGAAACTGTTATTCTTCATTCTTTGTGAATATATGCATAAAACAGACATTATTGTTATATTTTCTTTATAGGTCAAATGTATCTTGTCACAATACATTATGGCACTAAATAGAGCTGAAGAGCATAGGAAATAATTACATCCTCTTAGAGGATGTAATTGCCTGTGTGTCCAGGCAAATAGACTCCACACTGCTCGCATGACCATGTGGCTAGGTCATA
This sequence comes from Nanorana parkeri, assembly GCF_000935625.1. NCBI lineage: Eukaryota > Metazoa > Chordata > Amphibia > Anura > Dicroglossidae > Nanorana > Nanorana parkeri. The sequence goes on along the minus strand of NW_017306698.1, from coordinate 233,196 downwards.
CTTAACAACATTTCATTTACAAACTTAACTCCACCCACAGTTCTCGCAATCCCCAATGACTGCAATGATCACAATATGCACAGTAGCTCAAATAGGGGTGACTATGTGATCCTGGGATATCTCCCAGGACACAGCATCATCAGGACTGAGGTCCAAGATGCAGGACTGTCCCAGGAAATTTTGGGCAGTTGGCAGCAATGCTATGTCTGAACCTGGAAATTAAAGCACATTGACATTTTTTTCCGGGTGGAAATTCATCAGGATGCCTCTGAAATCCAGCCAGCAATGGTAGCGCCCATATTTCTATCCTTACAGGTTCCCTTAAAACTAAGCGAACAGAGATCAGACAGTCCCCCTAGAGCCTTCAGTATGAGTATTATTATTATTAGCAGTATTAGTAATGTCATTATTTTATTGTTTTTACATTTCTTATATAAAGAATGGAAATATAAGTTCTCCTTGCATTGCAGGCTACTCCTCCCCTGCAGGCCCGCAAGTGTTCCACTTGTCTGACTACGAACCATTGACATCTTTGATGTGGGACTGCTGGGTGCCAAACAGTCTATTCACAGACAGGCTTCCATCTAGTCCGTGCATGCCCACTAGATTTCCACTTAATTTCTAGGGAAAAGCCCTGGAAAGCTGAGTCCAACAGTGATGGATTTTCCATAGTAATCCATGGGAAATCTACTACATGTGTGCAGACTGGCTGGGAGACATTCTGTGAAGAGATCTTCACATACCATGGACAGGTCAGTGGAAAATCTTTCAGTCAAAGGACTGCAGCGCTGAACACTGAAAAATGGCCTGGCCAGGAAGGGGGTCTAAACACCTGGTCTTGAAGTGGTTAAACTGTGAAGCTAAAAAATTAAAATGTTAATATTTATTTTGGATTTTTAAATTATGTTTAATGGGGAAGTCACATAGACTAGATGCATGCTTTTCATCCGTTTGCCCATACATTAGACATAGAACTTAACTAGTAACAAGCCCCTGCTATAGAATGTATAGCCTCCCCGCTGCTTAAAGAAACCCATACTAAGGGCCCATTCACACCAAGGCTGCACGTTAACTGCATGGTTCCATACCTACCATGCGTTAGTGCAGCAGGTGCATTGCATTGCCATTACTTTGAATGGCACCCTAAACGCACCTTCCGGCCACAATGCACTCGACTGTGCTGCAACACATTGAACAAGTAGTGCACTACTTTTTTCAACCGCACCACAAAACCGTATATACCCAGCTTAAGTCACTGCCAAGTATAAGCTCATCCTGATACACAAATGCACTAGAAATTATTTTTTTTCAAGCACTTCCTCCGTAATGTTACCTAATATATATATTTTTGGGTGCTCATGATTAGAGAATGTCCGAGCACATCCATGAAGATGATTACAGCTAAGAAGAGGAGACCTGTCAAGAAAGAGAAAGTTGCATTGTCAGTCTTGTCTTCCTCCTTGGCTTAGCTGTGCAGTTGTTTCCCTGAACAATGGTGTTTATATATAATTTAATGCTTTTCACTGATTACTATGAGCACTGGAAAATGAAAAGCAGAAGGGAGCACATGGATGTGTGCAGCTATCCCATTATATAGTTACATAGTATTTGAGGTTGAATAAAGACGCAGGTTCATCAAGTTCAACCTTTGTGGGTCTGTATGTGTTTGTGTGTTCTAGTTTTTAATAGTACCTGTACCCCTGTATGTTATGGTCTCTGTGGAAGGTATCTAAATGATTTTTGAATGGTTCAATACTCTCTGCTGATACCACTGCTTCCTCTTCAAGTTCAGAAAACATGATCTTCAGCTAGTCATAGATGTTTAACTGGAGCACTAATGTGTATGGCTGCCCCTTGATAACAGCTGTATGGGAATTGTACCAGGGATGGGGTCTGTACAATAAAACGTGGTGGTCAAGTACAAAACTGGAATACATTGTACAGTCTTCTCATTATTGTATTTCTATTTCTATTCTTAGGCCAGACCATTGGAAGTGAAACTCAAAGCTATAAACTGGTAAAGTATTTATTACATTTCAATGTTCTTAATTTTTGAGGGATATTTCTTCTATTTAAACTGCCTGTCCTTAAAGGAAGTCTGTAATGGAAAAAATACAGGGCTGCTTTACTGGTCTCCTTCTGCAAATGCTAGTTGTCTGGCTTCCATGCTGATCCAATTGCTTCATTACTTTCTAAGACATTCGCCAACAACAGCACAGCCTGCAGATGAGGGAAGCCAGGACTCCTGACTTTCATACTTGTTCTTTACCAGGGACTTAGAAGTGCTATTATAATCGATTCAGTGACCGGTAGGCTTCGAGCATTTCCATCAGGATAGATCAGTAATGGCATCCTCAGTACCTTCTCTGTACATGTTCTCTTAATAGATATTAATGTTAAAGCCCAGATAAGAAAGTGAATTTTAAAGAAGAAATCTGTGAAAATCAAAAACTTACCCTTGCAGTGGGACTACCTTTTGTGCTCATTTTATGTTGGCAGGATTGAACAAAGAAAATTAAAGCATGTATACCCGACTTAAAGTTGTTTTCCAGTGGGTCCCTTGTTTTCCAGTGGGTCCCTGCAGCAATCTTTCCCCCGGCCACTGCACGGGTGCCTCCATCGGCTAATGGAGGCACCCGTGCCCGTAGTGGCTGTGTGCGTCCATAGACACACACAGACCTGTGGCAGGCCATGCCCCTCCTCTCCGCCCAACAGTTTGATCGATGGGAGAAGGAGCCTATGGCTCCTTTGCCATCAGTATCCTCCCCCTGCAACCAAGAAGTTTGGGGAACGGAGGATCACTTCTGGACCGGCGGCGGGGACGAGCTTAGCTGACAGGTAAGTGTGGGGGGACTGGGGGAGAAAAAAGGTACTAGGCAGTTTTTACCCTAATGCAGAGAATGCATTAAGGTAAAAAATGCCCAGACCTTAATACAACTTTAAGTTTTTGATTTCCTGGAGTTCTTTTTTTTTTAAATCATATTCTCAGGAAGTGAACTGCATTCTTATTTATTGTACCTGTTGCCCACATTCTAAAATCATTTTCAAGGAGGCTTTTTTGGTTTATCTGGTGGTTTTAAGGCGTTGACATACAATGCTGCCTCAGAGGATGTCCAATTCAATGACCTTCTTATACTCTAGCTCTGCATTGTGTATGATGAACTTAAAGGGAAGCTGACCTTGAAAAGAATTCCATAGCTTTGAAGGTTGTCCTGTCAGCACAAGTGTTGGGTGTATGAATAGAATATTAAAAAAAATTCCAACCTGGCTTAATGCTAGTCACGCATCCCGCAAAGATAAAATGCCAACCTGGATTAATGCTGGTCACGCCAAAGCCGTTCTCCCAAAACAATTGTTCTCAGATTAAACTCCATTATTGCACAATACAGTGTTGTCTAATGCTTTCTGTCCTGTATTTTGTGATACCAAAGATCTTTATGTCCTTTCCTGGGATCAGCACAGCAGTTCGCCAAGGGTGTATCTAAGTTTACAAATGCTGCTCTTAATCGGCTATATGTCATCATTTTAAGTTGACTTAATTGCAGTATTTCTTATTACTGTACACAATAGGAGAACACCCCAGGGACAAGGAAATACTGTGCACAATTAAGGTTTTACAACTCTACACCAAACCATCATTTAGCATGAAAATGTTTTAATATTTAATGGATCGACCTTGCAGCAAATCGGAGTTCATTGGATTACTCACTTGGATGTCCTCTAGTGGCCACATCTGTGGATGCCCTTTACATCTGTGGGGGAACTATAACATAGCAGGCCTTTAGCTTGGAGGAGGATTTATTAAACTTAGATCTGCCTGAACTCTGATTATACCCCCAACTTCCAATGAAGCAGTTGCATATATTCAGAGACACTGCAATATGCATCCAATTGGCCTCAAGATAACTGTACTTCAGCAATCAACTGGTTTTACAGGCTACTTGTGCCATTTACATCCCAGTCAGCCATTTTGAAAATAAGTTATATTTTTCAGGTGGATGGGTCTGGACTTTTTGTACAGATGTCTTTTTTTGCCTGTCTCTAGTCTTTACACCTGGAAAAAACTCCTTTCATTGATTTTTATAGTGAGACACCTCAGCATAGACATTGCTATTCAGTTCCTGATTACACCACATAGCTTCCTCGAGGCTGTACCAAGAGGAATGTGAAACCTTCTATTGCTTATATGCTTCTGGAAAATGCTACTTGCCTGCCTGTCTCTGGTTTCAGTACTTTAAGTCACTGTCCAAGAAGACTATTCAGCTGGTGAGGTCAAAACTCTTGATATGCATGTTTACTATGGGGCTATGGCTTCAATGTAAAAGTATGAAAGCCATTGAATAAATAAGATCAATATTCAGCTAGCAATTTCAAAAGAGGGGTCAGCAGTGGCAGCCTACATATTTCTAGCTGCACAGGTTATTAAGATAATAAATCCAAGAACACAAATGTAGTATATTGCAGTTTACCAGTCCTTCAATATGGTGGCTGTATTAGTTTTCTTTTTTTTTCAGGCTAAACATGTTTTCTGCAAGTACAGAAAAATGCCTGTTGATCTTACCAGATTCTAGTGTCCTTGTAAATAATTGTGTACTAAACCGGTATTGTGAATAATGTTATCATTCCCAGCTATCTTCTGTGAATTGCAGAACACCTTCTCCCTTTATAATAGGGATGATGAAAGGAGGAGGTGTTTACAGTCCAAATCAGGAGAGCGATCCAGGGTGACAATTATGGATGCACCGTTACCGGTATTTCGTTATCGAGTACAAGTACCGATATTTTTTTTTGGTACTCGCCAATACCAAGTACCGGAAGTCCCATTCAGGATGCCAGGCGGCGTGTAATGACTCGCCACCTGGCTTCCTGATTATCAGGGAAGCCGTCCCCATGCTTCTCGTCACTCGGTGACGAGAAAGCATGGAGCCGACTTTCTGGCCAATCAGAAAGCTGGGCGATGTGTAATGACTCGGCGCCCAACTTCCTAATTGGCCGGGAAGCCGGCTCCATGCTCCCTCCTCATGAGGTGAGGAGGGAGCATGAAGCCGGCTTCCCGACCAATCAGAAAGCCGGGCGCCGTGTCATTACACGGCGCCTGGCTTCCTGACTGGCCAGCTCCCGACCGGGTACTCGATGCTACTCGACTCCCTGATTGGCTGGGAAGCCGGCTCCATGCTCTCTCTCGGCACAAGTATCGGGCTAGGCACCGGAGCATTTGGGCGAGTACGAGTACTCACCCAAATACTCGGCTTTTGCACCGATACTAGTATCGGTATCAGTGCATCCCTAGTGACAATGCTGTTCCTCCATAGATACTGTGCAGTGAGTGAGAGTTGTCACCCAAAGACAGGAAATGTGTCACTGGCAGAATCACCAGGTGAAAAAAAAGGGAAGACGCCTGTAAAAAAGAAAATGAATGCAGCCACTACATAGAGGATAAGTTAAGCTGCAGTATATTACCTTTTTGTATTTAGATACTCATACACGTACTGTAGCACTCTATGCTATATCGGAATTCACATTAATATATAGCATAAAGTCAAAGCGTGGTCCATCCCAACTGAATTCCAGTAGAATTACTCACATTGTGTACTTTCCAGCGCTCTCCACAACTGGAGTTTAGTATGGTTCTTTAAACCGCTGTTGTTTGATATATGTACTCTGATTATTAATGCTGCTTGAGGTTTGGTTTGGGATCCACTGGGTTTGTTTGTCAACTTTGCACTGTATGAATTTGATGGTAGCATGTATCACTGCGATTTCCCTTTCCAGCACAGAAAAGCCGAACATCCGTCTGGGGTTTGGGATCTGTAATGATGAAATTAGTTTCCGCTCAAAACGGAAAAAGCTTGTTGCTGACGCATTAAAGAAAGTTTTGAAGCTTGACCGAGACCTGCAAGAGCACGAGGTAGGTGGATCTCCATCAAAAGATAATCAATTACTAACATTCCAGTCATCATCTGATCTGGATGGGTAAAGTCATTGGCATGGGTAGCTCTGTGTGCAAATTGGAACACAGGGCAATTTTCCTATGGCCAGTCATCAACTGACTTAACTGCCGAGATGATTTGAGGATCTACAGATGAGTGATATACCACTAAGCTTCATTTTTGGTAATGGTTAAGGTACTTGAATACATTTGTAAGATTTAACTCCTAAATTTAGTGTCACTTTAAAGTGTTTTTCCACTTTTGCAGTCAAATTGCAGAGAACCCCTCTATATATTTGTAATGTGTATCTATTTAAACAGCATTCCCGAAAAATTATAATAAAAAAAAAATGATTTCTTACTTTTTAGATGTTTTGTTGCAGCAGGCAACATGACGCTTTTTAGGTTTTTCTCAGCACCTTGATGATCTGTGAACAGTGATCTGTGAAAATACTTAGGACTAAAATTTGAGGATTGTGTTTCTCTCATTTAACTCCATTACCTGCAATGAAAAATCCCCTCACAGCCCCTCCTAACATTACAAAAGTTGGGAAGCAAGTAGAAATTTAAACCCTTAAAAAGCCAAGATATCACAGGCCTTGTATGGCAATATGGGAAGGTTTTCTTAACAGTATTTATTTTTAAGAAGAAGAAATGGTGAAATTAGAGCCTAATTTAAAATAAAAACAAAATTCAGCTGGGGCGAAATTAATTTTGCTCTGCTCATCTCTACTCTTTTCCTATCCCTCTGATAGCACAACAGGAAATGAGGAGGGGTGGTTGTCACTCGAAAAAGGAGAATGCAGATAATACACATAGCCTAATAGATAAACAATCTGGCCTCCATGTTGAAAATTTGACAAACAATTGCATTTTAATACCTTATCACAGAATAATAGCATTGTGCCTTGCGCAAAACACGGTGATGTGCAAGATATAGGCTTGCATGCTATAATTACATGTCATTTTATCCAGTAATACCATGTGGGTAAATATCAGTATGAGTTCTCTGTTAAAGCTGAACTCTAGGCAGATATAAAAGAAGCTTCTTAATGCAGCTCTGTAATTATTAATAAATCAATAACTGTGGGTTTTAAATGCAAGTAGTATAGGTACCTGAATTTGACCTGATATCACCCTCTTGCAGCCACTGTACAGCAGGGCAGTAGAAGAGCCAGTAAGCTCATGTGCTGACAAGAAACATGTTGACGGTGGAGAGAGCAGAATGACAGAGAGATTATCTCATCACTGTGCTGCTTTCCTTTCACTGTCCTGCTTTCCTTTCACTGTCCATTCACAGGCTTGGGTGGACCCAGGGCGACCTAGGCTTAAAGGTAGGGGGTAAATTAATGCTGGCCATCAGACTGAGGACATCTAGAGGCAGAATAAAGTACTGTGGGGAAAACTCCTGGTTTGAAGGTGAATATTGCAGCAAAAGTTTTTTGTTTTTTCCTCTTATTTTTTTTTCTTGTCTTTGGCTGGAGTTCTGCTTTAAGCAAGTGTCATATATATTATTATTATTATTACTTGATGAAGGGAGAAAGGGGACACCCCTGTATTGTGCCATTCTTGATACTAAAGGGATCTGAAAGCAAACCTTTGGTACATACTCTGGCCACGTACAAGGCAAAAACATTTTTAAGTGGTTCTGGGCCAGTACCTAGTTGTAATAAAGTTTCCTCCAGAAAGCACCACCCAACCCTATCAAATGCTTTTTTGGCGTTGATTGAGAGAAGACAAGCAGGTAAGGAATTAAGTTGAGCAAATTCTATCGGGGGAAATGGTTTAAAGAGTGTCGCTGGCCTCTCATCCGAGCGTGAACCCTATGTGATCGAGATGTAGGAGTGTGGGAAAGATGGGTTTAAGATGCTCCGCGATGATCTTTGAGTAAATACAAACATTTACGTGGTATGAGAAATAGGGCGATAATTCCCACACATGGCAGAGTCCGTATCTGGCTTGGGTAGAACTGTGATGTGTGTTTCCAAGAGAGGGAAAGCATAGCTGTGCATATTAATATTTAAAAAATGTTGATTATGTATTGTTGTGTCTGTCTGACTGAATGCCAGTCCTGATGGTGTTTTGTTCATTTGGACAGGTTCCTGTGATCGCTCTTTCAGCGACAGGTGGAGGTTTGAGGGCAATGGTTTCACTTCTTGGAACCCTGTTAGCGCTGAAGAAATTGAATCTCTTGGACTGTGTTTCCTACATCACTGGTTTATCTGGATCCACGTGGTAAGGGGTGTTTAACTCTGGACTGGAGGTTCCTTTGTGTAGAATCCCTGTGACTTGGGAGGCTCCTGTGTTCAGAATCCGTGACTTGGGAGGCTCCTGTGTTCAGAATCCCTGTGACTTGGGAGGCTCCTCTGTTTAGAATCCCTGTGACTTGGGAGGCTCCTCTGTTTAGAATCCCTGTGACTTGGGAGGCTCCTCTGTTTAGAATCCCTGTGACTTGGGAGGCTCCTCTGTTTAGAATCCCTGTGACTTGGGCGGCTCCTGTACGCAGAGAGGAAACCTCCTCTTAGACAGTTGTACCCACTTAAGAATTTCTCCTTACCTCCTGTTCTAAGAACGCCTGTAAGAATTTTGAATTTCCCATTTCTAAGAGAGGGTGACTCTAACCCTTCCCCATGCTACACAAAAATACCAAAAAAGATGCACGTTAAGTGTAAGGGGGAAACACGAACAGCCTTGAGCCCCCGGCGTGATAGAGCTTTGTTGCAGCTTCAACTCCTAACTTATTACAGATGCACATTTTAATGTAATTTCCTGATGGTGTGTTCATTTTTACACAGGGCAATGAGTAAATTATATGCAGATGCCAACTGGTCACACAAAGATCTAACTGAAACAATAAAAGATGCTCGCAGGAATGCGACCAAAAGCAAGATGTCTGCCTTTTCCTTTGATAACCTATCTTTCTACAAAGCTGAACTGAACAAGAGGGCAGAAATGGGTTATAAGACATCCTTCACAGATTTATGGGGCCTGGTCATTGAATCCACGATGTATGATAAGGTGAGTGAATCACTTATGAGGAAGTGTCATGAGGTGCTCTTACCCACCCATACTCACTCAAGCACTCACACTGCAACCTTCCCCCACAGCATGGATTATAAATGGATGCATGATGAAAGGTTCTTTTTTGTTTTGTTTTTTTTCCCCTAGGAAAGGTTACGGGTTATCAGTCACACAGCAATTCTAAACATTTAAAAAATGGCTAGTAAGCCTGAAACTTCTGTGTGTAGATTACAATAAATGACTTTGTAGGATTGGGCATTGTGTGCTATACCCCAGCAAGTCAGGATGCACAGGGGCATAACAGATTAATTTGCAAGGCTCTGTCTGAACTAAAGAATGAATGAAGAATTAAGACTTTTGTGTTGGAAATCATGACCTATAAATACTTTGTTTAAAGAGACGCTCTCACTTTGCTCATTCAGGGCAAAGAAACAAATTCTCCTGATAGCCCTCCTGACCCATCAAAGTATACTCTCCTGTCCATGTTCCATTGCCGCCTCCCGGTTTTGTCAAGAGCCCTTACTTGCTTGTTCTAACAGAGTACGGCTTCTAGTTATGGGGGAGCATGGGAGCTCCCCCATGTGATAGTGCCTGGGCATAAGCAGCCAGTTGTCAGGCCCAAACATGATCAGACGGGGGGGAAGGGGGTCAGTGATATCGTTTACCCAGTTAAGCACTGACACCATCTAACTCTGGGGCTTACCTGGGGTGGACTCCTGTGGCAGAGAGGTGGCGAGGGGGGCAAGAATCAGTGTGTATACCATGGGCTATTAAGAGATACTGTCACTTAGCCCTGAATTGGCAGGTGATGGTGTCTCTTTAAGTAGATGTGCTGTACTTTAAAGAGAACAGATATATTTGGTTATGAATCTGACATTATTGATCAGCCTGTAAATTGATTTTATTTCCTGTATATTTTTTTTATTCTGTTAGGCCAAATATTTCATGTAACATAATTCCACCGAGTTTATTCTGCCTTTCACAATAACCCAGCTTTTGCTTTCCTTTTAAATCATAATAGTTAAACAAGTCAATATATTGAGAACCTTTAATAAATGTTGGTTTGCTGTGAATAGGTGAATGAAAATAAGCTGACAGATCAGAGGCAAGCTGTGTGTAATGGACAGAACCCTCTCCCTTTATATGTGGCCATGAATGTCAAACCGAAAGTGAACTCCACGTTGGATTATAAAGGTGGGCACGAGATACTACATGCATCATATCACATATCTTAACATGGTTGCCTTGGTCAGTTGGTAGGAGCAAAAGAATCACATAAAGAGGTGGCCATCCAACTCGGAGAATAGCAGTAAAACTGTAATGCAAGACTTGGTGCTTGAGGATGTCCTCATCGTCCCTTGCTCATGGTATATAGACCACAAGCAGTAGTGGTTGCAATTTTCCTCCATCCAGCCTGGGTGATGGTTCGCAACCATTGGTAGCCCCCAGACTGAATATAGGCAAGTTGTAACCGCTACTTCTGGTGTTCTGTACCATAAGACATGCTTCGGCCTTTGTTAGATTATGAAAGTACAGAGGTTTGGCAGATATTTAGCAGACCTGATTAGCCCTTTTTGCTATTTAAAACATTGACTGTTTGGAAAGTTGTTGTTGTGAGGCTTCTATAATGGGGTACCACAGAGAACCGTTGTTATATCATCCACAGATCATATCACGTGAAAGCTTTAGCCAAGCCTCCTTTTTTGGGCTTGGATAAAGTAGAAAATAGAAACTATGAAAGGGCAAAGTGTCAGAGTCACCGAATGATGATGATGACTACATAGTCAAATGATGGGTGGGTTATCATTTAAAACAGGGATGGGCAACTCGAGCCCTCCAGCTGAGCTTCAAATCCCAACATGCCCCTGGTAGTCATGGCTGTAACTGTGTCTTGTAGGGATGCACCAATACCAGCACCGAGTATTTGTGTGAGTACTCGTACTCGCCCAAATGCTCCAATACCTTTCCCGATACCAGAATTTCCGGGCAATGGAAGATTTCCTCTGACCGGTAGTGCCGTAGGGGAACATGGAGCAGGCTTCGCGGGCAATCATGAAGCCGAGAGGTGAGTGATGACCTGCCTCCTGATTGGCCGGGAAGCCCGCTCCTTGCTGATTGGCTGGGAAACTGGCTCCATGCCAACGGAAGCACCGGTATCGCTACTCGGTATCGGCGAGTACTGAATGCAAAATATCAGTACTCGATACTGAAAAAACTGTATCTGTGCATCCCTAGTGTCTTGCAATGCCTCATGGGACTTGTAGTTCCACAACAGCTGGAGGGCTGAAGTTGCCAATCCTTGGTTTAAGAGGTTAAGGGAAGAATTTAGTGCAAAATTTGACAAGTTTTAATTTCAAACATGTGCTAGAGTTGTAATCTTATCATGCTAATGAAATGTATTATTACTGCAATCTGCCTGGGAAACAAATCCTCCCACTGTAAGTAGAACAGAAATTATTCTTTGTAGTTCTCTGTTATGTTAGTGCTAAAGAATACACAATACAGTATTTATATGTTTAAAGTGAAAAGGATTCAGCGCTGTATGACAGATCTGCGGTGTGTCTCTCTTTTAGAATGGTGTGAATTCTCCCCCTATGAAGTCGGACTTCTGAAATATGGAGCCTTCATACGTTCAGAAGACTTTGGCAGTGAATTCTTCATGGGGAAAAAAACAAAAGATCTTCCAGAGTCCAGGATCTGCTATCTTCAGGGTGAGCCGTGTGCTGCTTCTAAAGCTGTCATGTGCTACATCTCAAAATCAGGATTCATGTTTGTACCTTTTTGTCCAGACAGTAATATATATTATTATGCTGACCCAGAGGTTCCAATTATTATTATACAGGATTTATATAGCGCCAACAGTTTGCATAACTGTTTTTCAAAATGAAGGGGAAATGAATGATTACAATACAATTCAATGCAGGAGGATTAGGAGGGCCTTGCTCATGAGAGTTTACAATCTAGTAGTTTATTATAGCTTTAAATTGTCACTAGAGCATAATTGGATCTCCATAATAATAGGTAATAATGTAGGGGCAGTCGGAATGCCAGGCAGTAATATTTTGAGTGATGTAACACCTACTGGTTGCAGATATGAATAAAATTAAAAAAGATAATTACACAACCGGTAATTATTTTTTAGGGAAACTAAGTTTTTTAGAAGTTTCACATTTTAGTTATTATACCATTCCAGGGATCATTATTCAATAAAATGTTACTTTCATGGTTGCTGTTCTACATTTTGATTATCGTATTACAGAAGTAGATTTTTTTAAATGCTGTTTTTAGTGGCCGTCTGTATGATGCAGAATGTGAATTCCACTCTCTTCTGATGGATGTCTGTTGGATGTCCAGGGAGCCCAACTACTACATTCTCCAGCAGTACACCAGGTGGATAGAGTGAAACTGGTCAAAGCTGTGTAACTGCCAGT
>NW_017306698.1:215365-220760 GCF_000935625.1 Nanorana parkeri | reverse complement strand
TTTTATTGCCACGTTGCCCATGACTCTATAGGACCACCCCCAGCAACCCTCTCAGACCTTAGATACAGAAGACCGCACATAGCCGAGGAAAGATCTCCCAAGCTGCTCTTCAGCTCTGCACACATTCCCTCACTCTACTGGGTGCCCCTGAATTTGAAGTCTGGTAAGCATCAAGGAGGGAGAAAGGGGGGGAAGGAAGTTGGGGTTTGCAGGTAGGGGTGTTTGCTGGGGAAGAGGGTTTTTTCTAGGTTGGAGGTGATCATTTTTGCTGGAGGAGGGTTTTCTTGTAGGAAGGATGGTTTTGCTGGGTGAGGGGTACATTTTGCTGGTGGGAGGGTTTGACTGGGGCGAGAGGGAACTTTTGCTGGTTGGGGATGTTGGCTCGTGAGAGGGATGAGGGTACGATTTTTACTTGAGGGAGAGGATTTCTTATTGGCTTTATATTGTCCCAATTGCCTGATTGTTGCCCTTATATTGTTACCATTGCTCATATGTTGCCCTCATAGTGCCAAGATTGCTTGTATATTGTCACCATTACCAGGTTGTTGCTTGCATATTGTCACAGTTGCCGGTTTGTTGCCCCCACACAGTCATGATTGCCTGTTTTTTCTCTGCATATTGTCACATTTGTGTATTCGTTACCCTCATATTGTTACAATTGGCTGATTTCTGCACATTTATTGTACTGATTTCTCATTTGCTGCCCGCATGTTGTAACAGTAGACTGATTGTTTTCTGTGTATTCTGTATTGTATATAATTGTCAATTTTTTTCCTACATATTGTGAAGTCATCACTGTTTAAAGGATCACACTGCTACAGTTTAGTTCCCTTTAGGCCAGTCACCATCAAAGCATGCCACTGGTTTTTGTGCACTGCATGTGTCACTATTTAACCTTTGAATTTTCCTCTTATTTTGTTGTAGCACACTACATGCGCTGCTACTAAAACCTTGAATTGTTTTACTTATGTGATTATATCGGCCATTCAGATAAAGAAAATCTTCACGGTCTCCATTTTTCTACCCTTTATTAGTATTTATTTATTTCATAACTACTACTGAAAATAATTTTGGTGTACAGAGAGGGGGTATAATAATGTGCCCCGGGTGCCAACAGTATTCCCTGGACAGCAGTTGCAATCCACTGGCTGGTATTGCCTGTAGCTAGGAGGTTCTCTTGATATTTTTTGTGGAGACACAATATACCTGTACAGTATTTTGGGGACCTGTTTATGGGCTGTGTTTTCATAATGCATGCTTTATTTTGCCAGGGTTGTGGAGCAATGTCTTTTCAATTAATCTGCTGGACGCCTGGTATGCGGCTATAAGCTCTGAAAGCTTTTGGCACAGATTCACCAGGGACAATGTGCTTGACGTGGGTATGTCTTCTCTTTTTTCACATTACATTTTCACACTTGGGCACACATTATACACCTGTGCTCTTTATGTCTCCGTTTAGGGACATAAGTGACACCTTGTATTCTTTATGTTAACAAACGAAAAAAGGGCTTGTGTCTTCAGTTCCACATATTGATTGAATATCGCTTTGAACCAGGGAAAAGCAGGTATGGCGGCAGTGCAAAGAAACAAAGGAACTCTTTCAGTGTCCCCATGCATTTCAGGGCAGCTAGGTCCCATCTTTATAATGGAAGGGCCAGGCTGCCATGAAACACTTAAGCTGGCCATACACCTGACAATTTAACCTGCAAGCTGAACAAAAGAAATTGACGCAATTCCTTCATCAACACAAACAGCGTGCCGATCGAGGAATCGTCGCTGTTTGCATTGTATCCTGACGGGCCCCCATCAGAATACCTGATCAGAGTGGGCAGCTCATTGGCTACCGGATCAGATTGCACAGAGATTTCTCAGCAGTCTCCTTCAATGCCAGCTGAAAGGGAGCCGACAGCCCCCCCCCACACACTGTGCAAATTTCGGCCAGTACATTAAAAACCGTCCGAAATTCGGACAGTGTTTGGGCACCTTGAAAGACCATAAAAGACTGACCTTGTTCCTTTTTATACCAGGTTGTCCTGAGCTTTAAGCCCAGGGGAGCAACATCTGTAACTTATACAACCATATTGCTAGTTATTGACAAAGTCTACAAAGAAGCCTCTTATCTAGGCCAGCATATACTGTACTGCAAGTATTTCATATGGCCATTGCTGCAGTTTATGCTCCCTACATGTTTTCTCTTTCATTCTGCTGTAAGTTGGCTACTATAAAAATATTGGCAAAAATGTTTTGACGACACAAGAGAGAGTATGCTATTCACATTATGTGTTGTACAGATGATGAAGAAGCCATACAGAGGAGAAAACTCACAGCGTGCCTGGACACCCGTCTTCTACAACCAGCTGGGGAGTTCAGCAACACAGTGCGAAGTGTTCTTACTAACCGCCCCCTTGATGGAGAGCATCATAATTTTCTACGAGGATTACAGATGCATTCCAAATATGTCACAGAGAACGGCTTCTGTGCATTTGATTGTAAGTCCAGTTGTAATGTACAAAGCTTTTGCAATTATGGATCATTGGCTGTAAAGCAGTTAGTCTTCTATCTGCAGCCCCTTGTGGTCTGTAATATGCCTTGCTGCAGTTTGTCCATTTCATGTATTTTTAGCACACTTTTATGTTTAACAGACCTGAATGTATTTATAAACTCATCAGTGGGCTGGCCTTCTAATTAGAATTCCTCCATATTATGTCCAGAAGGATATCAGACTGTAGAAGAATGAAACTGAACAGAACAGTTTTTTTTTTGTCTAGATTTTGTTACATTTATGTTTCTTTGGACCAGAAGTTAAAGCCAAATCCAGGCTGTACTTGGCTACATACATTCCAAACATTGTTTTGTTGTTTAATCTAGCCACAGTAGAAAAGCATGTCAGTTTGGGCCATCCACTGCTGAGAAGGATACATTTCAGGTATCCTGATCTTCAGGGCTATGGGCAGCCCATTCATACCACAATTCTGTGCTCTGCAACACACACGTGGTCATGTGTTGACGTGTGCTGTGGTGTGTTAAACAGCCCATTCAAAATGAACGGACTAAAACACACTACAGTGCACACTAAGATGGGGGCAGACTGCATTATGCTGTTTGGGACACATCACCAGCAGCATAATCGCCAAGGAGAGGCTTTCACCTATCTTAATGGGGTTACACCCTTGCTGGCCTAAAACTCTGCCAAATTGACTTCTTGCTGGTCCGGCTAGCAAGGGATAAACTGCATAGCAAAAGGTAAGTGGTTATGTTAGTGTTGCTGATGGGTTGTTGCCAGTCTAAGGAAGTGGATAGATGGCGCTGGAACCCTGAAATGTTTTCATTTCCACTTACTGCTGCTGGGGGCAATGTGAATGTGTCATGACTGGACACTTGGCTAGCACCTTCTGCACACCAAAGGGCTTCCAAAGACACCTTGAACTGCGGCTGGTAGACACTATACACGGTCTATGTCAACCAGCTGTTGTTGATCATGTGCCAGGAACGTTTCTGTCACATGGGCCCTACAGTTTATATATGGAAAATATTTCAGGATAAGCTTATCTGTTGCTCTTTTGTAATAGAGATTTCTTTGTTCTAGGCACAGAATTGGATACTTCCCCAAACCACCTGACCCCTTGTGCAGAAGATCTCTGTCTGGTGGACTGCGCATATTACATCAATGCAAGCTTCCCTCCGCTATTACGAGAAGAGCGCAGTGTGGACATGATCATGTCATTTGACTATGGACTCGTAGATAAGTTCAAAGTAAGTAGCCCAACTTTGCTGCCATGGCTGTTTCTGACTCTGTCTGTAATTAAAGCATATCTAAACCTATGGGATAAATCCTTAAAGTGATATTAAAGTCAAAAGGTTTTTAAGTTATTTCAAATGCTGATTAAATAATTTACAATGGATGATGCTCCTTGATGTTTAAAAGTTTTAGTTTCCTGCAGAACCAGCTGGTACCCTGAGCACTGACATTGATTCCCTTGCAGGGTTCTATGGAGCCGTCCTTGTGTGTGTGCTACTAAGCTGTGTGTGTCTTCACAAACATGCCCAAACATGCAATCCATGCCCTTAATCCCTGCGCTTCCCTTCTCAAAGCTAGTAGATGGATATGTGCTGAATGCTGCTTTGTCCCTTGTGATCTTGTACTGGACAGGATGTTTAGGGAAGGTGAACTGAGAGAGTTGGAGCTGTTCAGAAGCCTGATGACTGTAAATTGTTGCCTAAACACTTAAAGAAATACTTTGCTGGGCAATGTACTCTATATATTTGTTTGATCTGGATTCATTATTGAAAAAAAAAGTTTGAGAGTTTAATGACTTGAATGCATTTTGATAATTGTATCTGAATTTCTGTCATTCCAGACAGTGGAGCAAACTGAAAAATACTGTTCTGTTCACAAGCTCTTTTTCCCCAAAATTGAAATAAGTGAAGAAGACAAGCAGAACCCCAAGGAATGCTACGTTTTCGCAGACTGCGACTACCCAGACTTTCCCGTCATCATGCACTTTCCATTAGTAAATGACACATTCAAGAAGTACAAACAGCCAGGTAATTATTCCCTCCATATACTGTATGCTACTGAGTTAAAGAGCCAGTCCACCCCCACAACTGCTAATTTGGTGTGGTAGATGCTGGGGTGGCAAAGCTTTGAAGGTTTCATATATCTTTTGAGGACTCACTGCACACTTTGTTGCAAAGATGTTCTACTATTATGGAGGAGAATGCAACAGAATCACCCTAAACTCCCTTCAAACATAACCATGACCTACAAAAGAGGGATCTCATAACTGAAATGTGAGTTTTATTTTTGGCTACAAAGATGCT
The DNA here is from genome assembly GCF_000935625.1 of Nanorana parkeri. Taxonomy (NCBI): domain Eukaryota; kingdom Metazoa; phylum Chordata; class Amphibia; order Anura; family Dicroglossidae; genus Nanorana; species Nanorana parkeri. Next base: position 215,939 of record NW_017306698.1, on the reverse strand, counting down.
TTGCCCCGTGCGAGCCTTATGAATAACCAATGTTAAAGTGTATGTATAGCAAAACCCTTTTTTTTCTTCTTTGGTTTGGACAGAGTAGTGGAGGGTTACAAACTCTGTCAGGTTTTAATGGTCACCCCCCCCTCCAATCCAAAACTAAAAAAGGTTTTCCCTACAGATACACTTTAATATCACACAAAACCAATATTTAGTGCATCTCTGGAATACTTGCATATTTCCCCATGTTTTATCCCTTTAAACACGCTGCCAATACAGAAAAATACCTCTTGATGTGCCAGAAACATGGGGGGAATTTATCGAAATTGGAGCAGTTGGCCATGGCAACCAATCCGCGCCTCTCTTCAGTTTGCTGAGTTAAGATTTGAAAATGGCTGATTGATTGCTATGGACGTCTGCTCCACTTTTGATAAATCACCCTCATAGTATGCTCCCAGCTTCCTCCTCTTTGACAACATAGCTCTGAATTTTATCAGTAGCAGTCACTGTTCGGGTATTCAGACTGTCACAGGTGGTGTAGCTGTCTGAATACAATAGCCAGCATGGATACAATACAATAGCCTGTTTA
>NW_017306698.1:202297-215247 GCF_000935625.1 Nanorana parkeri | reverse complement strand
AGGGAGGGAGGGAGGGGAAGCTGTTGACTTCTTCATTTGTGTCTATGGCCAGCTTAAGCATGTGTTGTCATCCCCACCTACCGAATTTCTGATGGATTAGACAGAAGACAGTCTTCTTCTCATCTCGTCCCCCCTTTGTCCTCATCTCCATTACCTTTCCTTGTGCACAGACAGTTATCAGTTCACAGGATTTCTGGCAGGATCTACAGGTATTTTTGCACTTCTAACAGATATAACAAGACACTTTCAACTCCAAGCTCGCTCCCGTGATGGACTTTAATTTCAATACAAATTAGTAAACTAAACCAGAGATTGATTCCACCATAGAAGTGAGCTTGGAGCGGTGTCTACTTTACAACACACACAGGGACCATGGGGAACAAAAGTAGCCACCCTCCAGAAGGAAGGACAGTGTCAGCACCAATTCAGAGATGATTTGAGGATCTACAGCCGAGTGATACACAAATAAGACACATTTGTGTTCATAGTTAGGTACTTGAATGTATTTTTTAGGATTTAACTCCTGAGTTTAGTGTCACTTTAAAGTGGGTATTAGGACTATTGTAACTGTGCAGAGCAATAGGCCAGATGTCCGCTTCACCAAATATTTTTTAATAAAATAAAACTACCCATCTCTTGCCACGATAAGAACAATTTCTGAGCTTGTTTTGTGTGAATTTAACACCATGTAAAGAATAAACTACCTATGAAAATCTCCATTGCTCACGTTTATTCCTCTGCAGGAGTTGAGAGGGAAACCGATCAGGAGAAGGAGGAAGGAGACGTTCCCTTGTCTGGCCTGGCTTCACCTTACAAAGTGTTTCGATTCACATACACTGAAGAAGATTTTGATAAACTGATCAAACTGACAGAATACAACGCCCTGAACAGCGAGGAAATGATTCTGCAGACCTTGCGTACCACCATAGAACGCAAACAGAAACGTAGGAGCTGCAACGTCTGAACCACAGAAACCGTGAGCCAAAACACAGATCCATCCTCGCTAGATTGTACATATGGGTCAGGAACAAAATTTGCTTTCAATCAGAATACATCCAACTGTCTAATTCTTTCCAAATCTTGTGTACACATGGGGGGAATTCATAGAAAGTGTCTGAGCCAATCCGCTTTTACATTTTCATTTTCTAAACTGTGTAGAAAAAGTTAAAGATAGAAGCTGATTGGTTGCTATGGGCAGCTGTACCAGTTGAGATAAAACTTTGTATTAATTCCCCCCAATGTCTCTAAGAAGTTAGGTTCAACCAGCTACACTTCATGGGAGATACAGTTGTAATGTCAAAAGACAACCAGACCTGATCAAATGTTCTTTTTATAAACCGTTTTATAAATATTTTAATATTTTTATGATGCAATTTGTCTTTGACATTTATAGGGAAACTCAACTGATCATTAAAATCTTAGCAATGACATTCCACATTAAAAAGTGTCTTACAGACACCCTGTATATTTATTTATTTTATTAATTTCATTTAATAAATAAAATGTGTTCTTTGAAATTCAGCCTCATTTTGTGTCCTGGGAGATTCTAGATATACATTGTATCTTTTGAGTGAAATGTATTTAAACATCGGGCTCTCGAGCTGTCAAAGCAAATAGCAGAGAGGTGAGTCACTGCTACCTCTCTGCTATTTTCAGCTGTCAGATACGGGATCGCAAATTGCGGTCCTGTATTTGCATGTAACGGCTTCATTCTTTCATTAATGAAAGGAAGAAGCTTTTACAAAAAGCTTAATTATTTCATGAATGAATCAGCTGTTACCAGCATTACAAAGCCTGATATAACTCGTCACGTACAGTGTACATGGCCAGTCATATAGGCAGAAAGTGCCGGGACATACACTGTACGTCTCCCGTCACGAAGGGGTTAAAGTGTATCCTGGAGATTCAGCCTTAGTTTGTATCTTCAAGGATTTCATCCTGCAGAGGAGGGGGAGAGAGGCTGGAAGGACCTGTCTAAGAGCAAACCAGCTCTGTGGGTCAGTTTTTTTTACACTTAGACAAAAACAAGCAGTTAACCCTTGCAGTGTGGAGCTAGCCCCACTGCAAGGGTTAAACATTTTTCCTGGAGATTTTCTTTAAAAGCAAATAATGTGCTTTACTACTGTACCAAGCTGTCCTTTGTTGGCAGCATGCTGGAGTTTCGGATTGCTGTTCTCTTACAGAACGCAGTGCCCTGGGCCCCTAGCAGACGGACACCCCGCCTACTTAGTGCTCCAATCAAAAATGTTGCTCAGGACTTGGAGGACTGTTAGTTGGAGCACTGTGCAGGGGACGTGTCAGACCACTGCGGTCTGGATCTCCTGCATGCTGCTACCAAAGAGCAGCCCGATGCAGCAAGTAAAGCACATTCTCAAGCTCAATCCCTGACCCACTGCACCAAAAACATTTTATATTAATCTTCTGAATTCAGATAGCACTTACTCCCTCTGTTAGACTAAAAAGACAAGACTGCTGCATTCTAAACAAACAGCATAAAAATAATACAATCGCTTTTGTGTTACTAAAAACGTACCTCATTTTTTTTTCTTCAATAAGCAAGACATTCATTCATAAAAATGACATAATTGAATGGGGTTTTGTACTTTTTTTTGTACTTTTCTTTAATTAACACTTTTAAATTAGTACAGTTTTTAAATTAAGGTTTAGCCAAACATTGATTTCTACATATGTATTGCATCTAGATATTAAAATAGATCATGAAAAAATAAATATATGTAAATATTCAGAATATTGATAATTGCACAGCTGGTAAAAATGTTCCCTGAGTAAGCATGTCGAGGGACAATGCCAGACGAATGGATGTGGGGTGGATCACTGAAGCAAGGGGGGGCATGGTTTTTACTTTTTAATTTACCTGTGTCTCGCAATGTGTGCTGGGTCTAAGACCTGAAGCCTGCACCTCCCTCTCCTCCGGGCTCACAGCATGAGGTCTCTGGCAGAATAGAAGGCCTGGTCTTGCAGATTTAAGCGGTCACGTAGAGACACAGATATAAATGAAATCAATAGCTACCAATAACTAAGTTGACTTAGGTTGCCCTGGGTGCATGACAATTGTCAGTCATTTTGTGGCCAGAAAGGTAGCGGTAGAATTACAGTACACAGACCATCATTTCTTGATTGGTTAGATCTCAGAAGTCTTATTAAAACCTCCATCTTGGTTTGACAATCTCTGCCTTGCTTAGCTGCAGTTTATATGGGAAGTAACAAGATGGCCATACATGGTGCTATGTATGCCTCTTCTACTGCCTCTTCCCACCTTCAACATGTGCCGTGAAGTCACTAGGATATTGTATTCTGACAGCACCAAATGTGCCCCTGTCAGAATACCCCAACAGTGACTTTAGCTAATTGGTTGCAGTCACTGTTGGGCTGAGAATTTTCAGACCAGCTGCTTCAACAAAAGTCTATTGAAAAAATCCACTTTTGTCACATGGAGGGGAGCCGACTGGACCAAACGCTATTTAAATTTTGGCCAAAATTTGACCTGTGTGTCCAGCTTTAGGCACACTCCACTGGAGAATGACTTTCAGTCTGACTGGGTTTTATTTAATGAAAATGCCTGAAGTACCCCACATCAACCAATGTTTTTAATGTGTAGCGAGGTAATATATTACCTTATAACAAAGCTGCAGTGGAATATCTCCAATTAAAAATGAAATTTTTAGGCATTATGGTTACTTAATTGAATTTTAGTACATTTATAGTTGACCTTATTCAATAACGAGTTCTTACTCATAAGTGCAGTGACCTTTAGCAACCAATCACTATTCATTTTGTACTTGGCTGACTTCAGCACAGTGACTGCACTTAAGAATAAACACTATTGAATAAGGCTGGTAATGGTTTGGTCTCCCTATTGCCAAGTGTTCCTATGGTAGCAGGACAATCTCCCCCGTTTAGAAATTTGCCTCTTCCCAATTCTGCCATGTGAAATGGAGTCAATGAACAACTTGCCATGACAGGCAGTAAACAAAGTGCTCCTACATTTTTTCATATTGTGGGTAATCATATTCCCATATTTTTCTCAGGTACATTGGCATCTATGGGTTTTACACACAAATGGCTGTTTGCCATTTCTAAGCAGCAGTTGCCCATTCTGCCCCGGTGCTACAGCTCAGATTTCAGCAGCATATAAATCTATAGTGCGTGTATGTCATATGGTGCATGACAACAATGCTGCTCTCACCACACTACCCATGTTACTTCCTGAAAAACTTCTTAAAAACATTCTTGTCCTTCTTGTGTTTTTCTTTGGCATCATCTGTCTCCAGTAGATTTGGGGTGTAGGAATTTCCAATGTTGCTCGGTTCAGAGGTGATGTAAACTGTGGAATAGAGGGAAGTTTAATCAATGGTTTCTGGGAGTTTTATGTAGCAGCAGGCCCTTTCACCCTACCGGTTCCAGCCTAGTCAGGAAGAACCATCTCCTGAATTCCAAAGAAATACTTCTAACAATACAAGTGACCTCCATGAATACACACCAGACCCTGATTCAGCCTATGGTAAATTTAGGGCCAGCTTCAAGTGGAACTAAGTAAAGGCGAGTTTGTGCCCCTTATGCCATAAAAATGTATCTGCCTGCTATTTCTGTAAAAATTGTTCACTGACGTTCAGTATAAGATGCCAGGAGTAAGTGCCATAATGTGCAAGTGTGCACACCATAGTGGCATATTATGACAAAAGTCCTGGGGCACCCAGTGGCACAATTCCACTTAGAAGAGTTGCTGTTGGGGCCTTAAAATAAAGTAGTGAGAAAATACTTCTATTAGCGCCCATGTCCCATCGTGATGATGTGGATGCGGCCAGTTTACTTGGCTACAGTGAATTCATTGAAATGGCCATGCACTGTTGCCAGCATTGAGAAAGAGAAACCAAGAGCTCGAAAAGTCCTCACAGGAGCTTCTATTCTGCGGCCAGGTTTTAAAACTATTTTGAATAAAATCTATTTTTATATTTACAAAACTTGTGTGTAGATTACAACTACTGGGTACCAACTACAGTGCAAGTGTTATGACTTTGGGGTGAGGGGATGGTAACAAGATCAGCTGTATCTCACCAGTCACCCGTGCTAGAACCAGCTCAGCCAAAGATCACAGGACCGTGGATTAAGCTAAGTATAGTGGGTCATAAAAGGTAAACAGTAGTGATTTCCCTTGCTGGAGTGCAGCTTACACAGGGCAAAGCCAGGGATTCTGTGTAGCCAGCAATGGGTCGAGCATTTTACTTTTAAAGGAGAATTATAGGGGCGAGTTAAAAACACTCAACCCAATAATTCAAGCCGACCTGCGACACTGAAGCTGTAGGCGATCACATACCACCGATCGCCAACTTCCCAATCCTCTCCCTACGGAGAGCGGAGACTGCCGGTGACCGCTCCCCACAGGGAGTCGTTCCCCCCCCCCTCCCCCTCTATTTCTCTAGTGCTGACTGGAGGAACAGACCAGGGAGGGAGGGGGGCGGGCACAGCTGGCTCTGCTTCTAAAAAGGCAGAGCCAGCTGTCAATCAGCCAGCCCGACTGCAGCGCAATAGCCCGCTATATACTGAGTTTTGGGTCACTGGAGTAGATTAGTATATATCCTCCTGTGACCCTGGAGAGAACTATGGCCAAAAAGGGTTAGGCCATAGTTCTCCTTTGAATTGTGGAGTTTAGTGCCAATGAGAGCAGATGCCCTGTAAACTGACTTTAGCTGGAATTCCAGGAGCCTCCGTGGGCGTATATGAATTAGTCTGAAAAAAAAGCACAGGTAATGGTTGTCTCCAGTGGACCAGAATTTTTAGTTTGCATGTTTTCGGAGCCCGATAAGTTAGCTGTAATTCAGTCTAACATTTTATCTTTATACTGTATACATGACTCTTCATTAAACTGACAAAGTATTTTTGTACAGGAAAAACTTGAAATGATGACCATTCTATAATATAAAGCTCTTAATTGCTATAACAATCATACAATAACTGCTAAAAGTATACCAAAAAACAATGTAACACAATAATTAATCTTTGGATTTCCGATTAATAGCAGTCTGCACAATATGTCCTTACCTCTGCTGGCAGAAAATGTGTGTCCATTTGTGTCTGGTTCAAATGACAATGTCCTCCTGCAAAGATAGTAAAAGGTATTTTGATGTAACAGAAATTCAACTATTTCCTGTTTCATAGCAATGAACCCCTGTGATCTCTGTGCCATTATAAATAAGACACGTTCCTTATGAGAATTGCTGTATTTCTACATAATTCTTTGTCTAGAGAAAATTCAGCCTGGCAAAGGGTACCCATCAGACCGGTCCTTACTGGGACCCCAAGTACAAACAGGGATTTGCCATCTTTAAAAAGGTCATGTCAGTAAAGTCAGGGAGTCCGAAAAGCTGCCACCAAGTAGTTAAATTTAAAAATACATTTATTATAATGATGCCTACTGCATTCATTGAATGAATTTCACCTATAAATCCACTAACCCAGAACAAGCATGCAATTCAGAAATTGTTCTATTAAAAACAATACAATGCACCAGCAGCATTGTGTGTGTGAATTGCATAGATACTATGTGATTAACACGACACAGCAGTGTGAATGGGGCCAGGCTATGCTCAAGCTTTACTTATGCATACTTGCTAGTGTGAAATGGATAACTAAACTATAAGGGGTAAGCCAGCATTAAAGAATAGAAAATGAAAACATTGCTCACAGCTTGGTGACAGGCTCTCTTTATGTTGCATCAAAGCTTAACAGATCAGAAATCAGAAATATTTCTATACGGTCCCTCATTATTACTTACCTTGGCATTTCATAAATTGGCGTATAGGCTTTTACGTCCCTTTTAACTTCAGATTCATCTAAAAGAAACAATAAATAATTGGATCTAGTACAAAGCAATGTATATTTTGGTGCAGCTATAAATACAAATAAAACATTTACTACATCAATATGGGAACACTTAATAGCATGCAGTCTAATTTATGACCAGCAGGGGGAGATAAAGAACCACTGAAAATGCAATTAGCCAGGATTTCAGATAGAATTATGTTTATGCTGTAAGTATGCTATTTAAACAATATAACATGACATTTCACCAAACCTCAGGGCAGAAAAGCCCCACTAAAAAACTTTCAGGCTCCTGTAATAAAAGTGGAGGAGTAAAGTGTTCATTGAGACCAGATGGGACCATTAGAGCTGACCTCCAATCAGACAGCTTAATAGACAGTTGGAATAAATATAAGCAAACCTTTGTAACACCCATAAAATGCTACAACCCGGGTGGTACAGATCAGTACATACCTGGTCCCCCCTGAATTGCTTGGATCCAGACATCCATCTTTCTGACTGATGGAGCTGAAAAGACGTATTCTGAGCCATCAGTGGCCCTAAAAGTACAAGATTTACATTTTTATATAGCACCACTTCTGGAGCTAACCATACTAGTATACCTAGTTAAACCATAACATGCACAACATTAAAACCTTTATTAAAAGGAAAGGCTCATTACTAGCCCCCATCCCCTCATCCCAAAACCGAGAGGTCTCACAAAATATCAATTTACCCAAATGATTCTTGTTCTGATGGCCACAAAACAAACCATTGTAAAAGCATGGGTATCCAGTGAACGTCCATGAACCCATCGCACTCCTGACCGCTTAATCCAAACAATAATTGGCGTTTGCAGCGGTGATCGATGGATGGCAACCGTCATATGTACAACATTTTAGAGATGAGACACCGGCACTCCAAATGCAGATCAAATGCGTCTATTCATTGACATAAATGCAGCATATCACACAAGTGCAACGTTTCGGGGTCCCTTCCTCAAACAGAAGCATGGCTATCCAGCCACTCAGAGGTCAAATTCAGGAGTCACTGGACATTTACCAACAACAACAAAACCTAAAAGGCTAAACTTTTGGACACCATTTCCAAATTTTTAAACAAAATTAGATCTAAGGATCACTCACTTCCTGCCAGACGATTATGACCTCCATCTAATTGACCTATTAATTTCACACCAACTGTATTGTGGACTCTCTAAAAAGCCTCGGGGTACCCAACCAACTCTCCCTACCCTTTTACCACTCACTTTGTCCTGTCCCCCCATCCCATATTAACCTTAATCCCAGCTTTGCTGCTATCCCTGCTAACCTCTTAACCTTAGAAAAGAGAACTGAGTAATGCTGATCTGCTGAAATACTCTCCTCCAGTCACATTACAATGTATTAATAGCTTTATTGTCACTACATGTACTTTGTACTCTGGAACCTACTTACTGTATTAATAAGAATATTAAACAAGAAAAGCAACACAGACAAGCCTGGAACTAATGAAGCAGCTATTTGCATCTGTTTTGTAATGTATTACAGGGTCAGTCCATCCAAAACTGATATTTGAATTATTGGTAGATGCTGTAGTGCAATTTCTAATATATCTCAGACATTCAATTGGTGAGATCTCTGCTCCTGAGTTCCTGAGGCTCCAACTCTCCTTGCTGGATATATTCATTTAAATATATGGAGAATGCAAAAAGAGTTGTCACCCTAAACTCCCAGGTGGATGGGGGAACAGCTGAGTATTATGACGGAGATCTGCTTGTTGGAGAAGCCAAGGCATATAAGAAGCCAGGAGCTGATCCGAGCTCTACTTAATAGTTAAAATATCACCTTCGAGTGGACTAGTCCTTTAACTGAACCTCCAGAAAGGATTTAGAAATATGGATGTGAAGAATACCTCAAAGAGAACATGTTCACTTTCTCAGAATCCTTTATCTTCTCACAGATTGCATCAACCACGCTGACAGACGGAATTGCAGTTTCATTCTGGCAGAGATGTGATATACACATTATTTTTGTGGTGCAGGTTACATCATTTAGGTATCAGTTCAGTGACAACACCACAGAGTTAGAGGTCTCCATTAAAGTATATGTGGACCCCACCACTACAATCGTATACAAGCTTTAACATAGTCATGTAGTTAGAAGTCTTATAAATGTAAATTCATGTTTAAATCACATTCATTAAATGAAATTCTGCTTATCCTGACATAGGGGTCCATGCCCTGACTGCTTTGTCACCCTGTCACACAGGCTTTCCCAGGAGACTACAAGTGGCCACATTACACAGGCATGGTCCACAGTTGTCACCATCATGGAATCACCCTGAGAAATGCCATGCAGCCACCACTGGAGTGCATGTAGACAGGAAAGTGGCTGAAAGAGAATGCAGGAGATCTAAAGCACCACTAAGATACAACAAAAGATGCTGAAAACGTGAAAACAAATTTTCATTTAAAAAAAAAAAAAAGCCAATTGTGCATGATACATGGTGTTTAGCAAACTAATGTTCATTCAGTTAAGAGTTTTCATTTCCTTAATAGAAACCGTTTAGGGGTAGTGATAGGAGCACAGACTCTATGCTGATTGGTACCTTGGCCTCATCCTTTTTGGAAGAGTAGAAGCTCAGCGTCTGCTCACGCAGTGTGATGTAGAACGAGTTCCAGAAGTGGACCGGATTTGCCTACGAAAAATAAAAGATGTTATAGTGGAGGTCTAAAGCTTTTCATTCATTAAAACCATGCCCAAATCCAGCTTAAGCTTTCTCTAGTTGCGGATGGATAGGGAAGTGTTGGAAGACTCCAATGGGGAGATTTTCCCCAGTTTTTATCCCTGTGACACACAGTGCAGACATAGACTTGACAAAGGTTCTAACCCTTCTAACTATTCAATACAAATTGTTAAGGCTGGTGCTGGACTTTAAAAAAAATCATAGAAAAAAATATATATTACTATGCAACATCGATCTGACAGCCGTCACCTCCATGTGTGTTCACATATGTTTTCCTCCTAGGCAAAGCTCAGTTTCCAACCAAATTTGTGAGCTGTGAAACACCCCTACATCCCATAAGTCAAACAATGCACCTGTCGATCAGTGCAACCTATAGAGCAAGGGTAGCCAAACTCCGGCCCTCCAGCTGTGGTGAAACTACAAATCCCATGATGCATCTCTCCCCGGGACTCCTGTCTGCGGTTCTGAGAATCTTGCAATGCCTCATGGGATTTGTAGTTCTACCACAGCTGGAGGGCCGGAGTTTGGCTACCCCTGCTATAGAGCCTTGGTTCTCAACTGATGGGTCGTGACGCCGTGTTCAGTGGGTCACCGCATGCCTTCCACTTTTCTAGGTGAGAGGATCCTCAGACTCCCCTAGAGCAGCACTGTCAGTTCTCGCGCCAAGCAGCCATTCAATATATGCTGCCCGGCGCGCCGTGTCAGCTTGAGGTGGCCTGGGGGTATGGCCGTGAGGGAGCTCCATCTAGACGTGCATTGCTTACGGCTCCCTCATGAGTCCTATAGAGGCGCCTGGACCGGAGTGACATCAAACTCTGGCTCCCGCCACCTCTACAGGGCACACAAGGGAGCTGTACAATCAATGCACATATGGATGGAGCTCTGTCACAGCACAGCAGCCCAGTTCTGGTAAGGTAGGGAGACTGAGTGAACCTTAAAATGTAATTAAACATGTTTTGGAGTGTGTGTCAGAATGTCTGTGAGTGTGTCATATTGTGTCAGTGTTTTTGAGGGCCTGTTCATACTAGTACAGTGCATTAATCACATAGTACTGTGCAATTAGCACACTGTGCCACGCAATAGCACCTACCCTGCATTCTGGGCTGGGAGGTATGTTGCGTTGCCATTCATTTGAATGGTACCCCAAACGCACCTCCCACCCACAGTTCGTATGTCCGCATCGGAAACGCGCAGTACCCTAATGCAGTGCGCTCCATTGCAGTGGGACTTGGATTGCGACTTAATGACCAGGGACAAATGTGGGTCCTGAGGTTACACAGGTTGAGAACCACTGCTATAGAGACAGCTCTTAAGCGGAGGGATACTGGTTTGCGTTGATACACTTTATGGCCAAAAGTTTGTGGATACTGACCATCACACCTATATGAGCTTGTTGCCCAACCCATTTCATAAGCATGGGCATTTTATAGAGTTGGGAATATGCTGAAAAGACAAAGATAGGTGGAGCCAGAGCAACTGATTAACAAACGTCCCAATCATTTCTCAGCAAACACCAGTAACACACAACTTTCTATCACCCAATCTTGTTGTACTGCCTGCCCTGGTGACATGCCAGATGGGGCTGGATGAGAAATGGTCCTTGAACTAATATGACAGAATGAAATGTGGTCTATGGTATTCCCAGACTGTACACAGGAATTTAGCAATGGGCCGATGATACACTACCTCCAATTTTATATCAAATACAACAAGCATATCTGTTACTGTAGTTCACAACTATACCTTTCCACCGGGCAATGTTTTCTGTTTGGCTTCCATGAACCCGTTCACCATCCTGTCCAAGGTGGGAGTCTAAAAAAAAGAAAATCCTTTACTGATTCAAAAGGAAATAGAAGTGATGAGATCAAGCCTAGAGATGGCACCTCTACAGAAAAGGCAAACAAAGTGTATTTCCACTTTTGCAGTCATATTTGCGAAAACCCGTCTGTTTGTTGTGCGTTGCCTATCACACAGCATCATGAAAATTAATTTTTTTTAAACATTTATTAATGTTTATGATGTTTTGTTGCCACAGGCAAGTTGGCTAATTCCAGGTTTTTTTTTAAGCACCTTCACAGTGATCTGTCCTTTTTTGGATTGTAATTTTTGGATTGTATTTCTGTCAGTAATTTCATTAACATACAATCCAGAGGCCAGGGTTGTAATCCTTTAACCCTTTGTTAGGACAGGCAGTGTTCAAATCTACTTTACACATTATAATGAAATGAGCCAGCTCAGTACAGACAGTATTAACACACAGCCCCTCATAACATTACAAAGAAGGAAAAGCAAGTAGAAATGTTAACCCTTAAGAAGCCAAGTGGAAACCCCAACACAAGTAAAAACAATTTCAACTGTAACAAGCAGTTTTGAAATATATTGTTTTGTGAATGGGAGCATGTAACAAATATAAAGTATGTGTTACCCCAATTTAGCTGCAGAAAGTGGAAATGCACTTTAAAGTGCACGTCCTGAAAGAATTATGGAAGCTGTCCTCTCCTTTTAAGAATGCTAGTTCACTGGCTATCAGGCTGCTGCATTGGCTTCAACACTTTCTGAGTCTCTGACCTGGAACAAGTGTAGAGATAGAATGAAACCATGCTTGTCCTGGGTATCTGACTCAAGTGTATTAAAGCCAGGCACAGCCAGGTATCTAGAACTTTCAATAGAAGGCCAGCAATGGCAACTCCCATATGGCAGGTGCACTTTAATAAACATTTCTCTAGGAAAAATATATATCAAACATATAAAACTAAAAAGGTCCATTTTGTTGTTATCTTATTTCGATGAGACTGCACTTACCATTGGGGACCTTGGGGACAGATCTGGTGTTTTTGAAAGTACCTTTGGGGAGTCCAGCTTAAGCTCTGTGGGTGGCTGATACTTCACCTCCTGAATAATAAAAACAGAGAAGTCATTCTGACTACAGAAATCATGCCGAGACAGGACTCCTAAACTCCAGAGTGGGGTGATTCCACACATTGCACAAATATGGCTTGCTGTGTAAACAATGGTAAAAACCAAACAACGCTCCTTAACCTATCAACAACCCCCTCCCTACTTCATGTCATTTTTGTGAAGGAACAAGGAGGTTGTCTTCCTGAGTTTGCCCCTCCTTGGATGATCCTGAGGATTGGAGTCCAAATGTATTTCATGTATGTTTCTATGTGCTTTATTTCATGTCCTGCATTTGGCATGTGCTTCAGATTTTAGGACTACATAGACACATATGAAGGGGCGATAGTGATAGGTAGGGAGTGCTATGTTCTTCACCATGCTTTCACATTCTTGTTATAGGTAACATAGCAGCTGTGGTTTAGAGATACATGGTTTTATTTGATTTCCTTTGCGATTTACACTGTGGATTGGGGGGGGGGGGGGTACCC
>NW_017306698.1:163746-202215 GCF_000935625.1 Nanorana parkeri | reverse complement strand
TGGGGTTGGGGCGGGGGGGGGGGATACCCCCTGCAGCGCTGTAGTATTCTGGCAGTGGTGTTCTTGTCAGAATATCCAAACAGGGATGCAGGTACTGTTCAGTCAATATTTTTCAAACTGGCTCCTTTGACTAAAGTTGATTGAAAAAAATAATCGACTTTTGTTAAACAGAAGGGGGCCGATGGGGCCACACACTGTTTGAAGGACTTGGCTGAAAATCGAGCAGTGTATTGCCAGCTTTATTCATTCTGAGGTAGTAGCTTGACGCAGATTTAGTATCTTTTGGGGAGGTCTTCATTGAAAAACAGTAGAATGGAAATTGGAATCTCCGCATATTGGAATATACTGTAGTGCTACTTAGCATATTCAAGTTGAAAGTGCAAAAATTCACAGAAACCATACACCAAATCCTGATTGGTTGTGACAGATTATTGCAACTTTGCACATTGCCTTGCTAAATGGGAGCCCGATGTATTTCAAGTATGATTAATCTCTGAACAATACAATGATAAAAATGTTCAGAGACTTAAAAAGACCATTGCTGCCATTTAGAGAAAGTGACCTTAGCACGGCTCCACTGACACTGACAAAATACTCTGTGTAAGCTCCTTGTAAGATGCTGTTGGGGTTTACACAGGGTGAACGATGTCAACCCCTCCATCATGTGATGGCAATTGGCCACTATACCCATGCACTGCATAATGCATGGTGGTCACATGATCCCCCATACCTATAAGCACTTGGCATTTTGTGGCAGCTGAGGTGGCGCAATGGGAGAGCGCTTTATAAGGAGCAATGGGAAAGCGCTTTAGGGAGACCACAGGAAATACTGCTGGCCAGTGCTTTCCTTTTATTCTGCCAGGCAGAAAATTATGTCACTTTAAAATAAATATAAATTGACCTGAACTCAAAAAGTGAAGAGTTGCTTTGTTATAGAACTTCTAAATGGGTTAATTGTGTCTAATCAGTACCCTGAGAAATCTACCTTTTGTCTGGAATTCCTTCAGAAAAATAGCAGAGCACTTCTTAGTATGTGGAGGTGCCATAGGCACTCCTGTTCCTATAGCCTCATAGCTTTATATCTGCAGTGTGAGATCAGAAGGCACTGCTGCCTCTGACTTTTAGCCTCAGAAGCATTGAAGTGATGGTTGGCCGTGTCAATACTGCACTGGTCACTATTCTCTTTGCTGAAGGCTCGCACATAAGGAAGCAACGCCCTACCAAGATGGCTTCCTGCACACAAAGACAATGTGCAGAACACCGGCATGGCTTGCCAGTAATGGGGAATTGATCAGCTGCAGGGAGAGCTCAGGCAATATTGCTGACCAGTCCTTTCCCTTAGTCTGCCTCTTTTTAGGTACAGTGTGTGGAGTTAAGTCCCTCTTTACAACACACTTCCAAGCAAATAATGAATTGTTCTGAACACATTCTAGCTTAGCTTTGATGGTGTCCGTGAGGGTGAAGAAGAGCCAATAGCAGCGTTGACATCTTTGCAGAGCACATGACTACTATAATGATACAAGGATATGGAGATTAACCCCACGGTCCTATTTAGAGCTGCTCAGCCGTTAGAACAATCATCTTAAAAATTAAATTGGGACCCATTCATACAAGTTTTTCACTGTGTGCTGAATGTGTACAATTGTGAAACCATTTTGTGTAAAATAAAATCATATTATATTTTAAACATTAATTATGCTGAAACGAGTTGCATGCTTAGCAAGTATTTCACGTACTAGTATTTTAGAGAATAAAAACATAATACTTCACAAATTTCAATTACCAAAACGGTGACAGGAGTGATTTTAGGGGCTGGTGTAGGCAACTGGGAAAGTCCATCCACGAGTTCAATCAAAGGCTTGACTTTCTGTGAAGTGGACAGAAGCACATATGAACTTACTTAGTGAGGTAGTGTAACAAAACTGAAGTGCAGAAACCCATAGCAACTGGATTTCCATTTACTGAACAGTAATAGATGGAAACGGATTAGTAGTTAGGTGTGGCTGAAGTACTCACTTTGGCCTACAGCCACAATTCGCACAGTGGGTGCTGCTGTCGGTTCCCCTTTACCCGGCATCCCTCAATCAGCTGAGCGAAGGAGCTGGTTGGAAAATGCTAGCTTCATTCGGGTATTCTCACAGCGGCTGGTGGCCACTGTCAGAATACAATGCAAACAGCAGGGGAATCGGTTGTATTTTTTTCGTTCAGCCCAAGGGTTTAACAAAAAATATAGACACGTGTATACCCGACTTTACAGACTAAGCCTGTTCATGTGCACTCTAGACAAGGTAAGTAACACTGACGATTTTCTGTATCATACAAATAAAGAATTTACCATTGACATAATGCCCAACTGAAGTCACAGAAATAGATATTCACTCAAAAATGTTGTAATGACAACCTCCATTTTCACAGTCCAATTTTTCATTACAGTAGTCGTGCAATGTGTCCAAGTCCCACTGGCACCAGAGCCTGACTCCACTACCCAGTGAATTACATGATCTATCACACCTGGTCTGACATGCCCCCACTCTTCCTTAGCACTACAAGTCTGTGTGAGGACACTTGTAATGAGAGGTGTGGGTCTTGCAAACATATAGCATTGGAGTGGAAGAGCGCTCTACTAAGACAAAAAGGGTATTTTAATGCATTTCTATGTAAACAAAAAGTTACATATAATAGCCTATGGTAGAAAAGGACTATAAAGAGAAAACGGGTGTGAGAATTCAGTTGGGCTTTTAGGTACACCTGCCATGGTAAAAACATGGCTGCCACTTCCGTCCTCTCATCATTAAAATGCTAGTTGCCTAAATGTAATGCTAATCCCCTGGCTTCAATGCTTTCAGTTTACTACTGTCCTGATCTGCATATTTGCTCCTGGCCAGTGATTCCAAAAGCATTAATGCCACTGGGCTAGCATAACAGCCAGGCAACTAATATTTGTAAAAGCTGGTTAGCTGGGCAGCCCCCCACAATTTTCTAGTGACTGTTTTACTTCAAATGCACAATGGTTCCGAAGCCAGAACAGAACTTACCAAATCAGTGATGTGGACCATCTCTGAGGAAGGGGCAGCATTCACTGACAGTTGTGTTGGTACCCTAGTGGATTTAATTTGGGGTTCTCCTAGAAGCTGATGGTTGGTGTCTTCTAAAGAAATTAAAGGGGCATCAACCAGGATAGTATCTGTGATTGGCACCTTAGAGAACTGGTAAGTCTGTGCTGGAATGGAGGACTGCTGGGGCGTTATTGCTGGTGGCTGCAAAGGAGTCAAGACAGTCTTGTCTAATGAAGGAATCTTAAGATCAAAAAGATTTGTGGCGATAGGTGTTTTGGGCTCATTGGCTGTTTCAGGTTTGTTGACCTTGGAATCAAAAATATTTGGAAAACTTCCAGGGATGTCTGCTGGCTTTGATTGCAGGGGACTCAGTGGCTCCAGAGAAGATTTTTTTGTACTTCCCCTATCAAAAAATTTTGGAGTCCAGTCAGTCTTGTCTAAAGAAGGAAACTTAAGATCAAAAAGTTTTGTGGTGATAGGTGTTTTGGGCGCATTGGCTGTTTCAGTTTTGTGGACCTTGGAATCAAAAATATTTGGAACCATTTCAGGGATGTCTGCTGGCTTTGATTGCAGGGGACTCAGTGGCTCCACAGAAGATCTTTTTGTACTTCCCCTATCAAAAATCTTTGGAGGGAACACTCTTCTCTCAGACGTCTTCCTCTTTAGAGAAGGCACTCGTAAGTAGGGCTCATTTTTTTTCTGTTCCTTCTCTTGTAGGTCAATGTGCCCACGATGCAAGTTCTGCTCTCGCTGTTAAGACACGTACAGCAATTAGGATGTAATTTACAGTATTCATTTAGCACATGTAAGAAGTGACATGGATACAGAATATAGAAACCATAATATCTATAACTTATACCCACAGAGATGTCAACCCCTGAAATATATCATTCATTTTTTGTAGAGGAGTGCTATTTATGTCTATATTTGATAAGCAGTGATATGGAAGTCACATGGCTCCTTGGTAAGGTGTTCTGTGGTGGAAATCTAAATGTCTAGTGAAAGTAAAACAAATAAATGAATACCACTTACTGACAGAGGGTCATTCAATGAACTTTCTGCTAACAACTACTCTGAGCATGGATTACAGAACAACCAACAATCCCTTAAACACATTGAGGGGAATTTATTCAAACTGATGCAGGCAAAATGTGGAGCTGTTGCCCAGTTTCACACCACTGGATTTGAAAAATAAAAAAGTGACTTCATTATACAGTAGAAATAACAAATGATAAAAGCACAGGAAATGCTAAATGAGTGGAAACCAACCTTGCTACAGAACACACACAAAAAAAAACATAAAAAGCTGACTCAAAGGCCATATGACCAGCCTGAAATATGCTCAAATAAACCAGCTTGTGGGGAGTCGCAAGATAGTGTTACTCAGGTCACATGTTGCATAAATGTCATATCAAAATGTTATTATGCAGGATTATCATTTCAGTGAAACAGGCAGCAGCAATGAAACAAATGAAATATTAAACAGCGGGTATTCAATATACAATGCATTGTCTAGTCTCTATCAATCAGCTAAATCTGCAAGGTAGGAGAAAGTTGGTGATTCTCCAGATCATCCAAGAGGCAAGAGATACAGAACAGGGCTGATGAAAGATGTCTCAAAATCTACTCTCAATATGGTTGATATCACATAAGAACTAGGACAATATTTCAAAAAGACCTTGGCTCTTTAGTGGAATTCAGTTTATTAAGGACACACTCTCAATAGGTAGTTTAAAGCTGGCCATACACCTATAGATGATCTGCAGATTTTCTACGGTATGGAAGTCACATGGCTCCTTGGTAAGGTGTTCTGTGGTGGAAATCTAAATGTCTAGTGAAAGTAAAACAAATAAATGAATACCACTTACTGACAGAGGGTCATTCAATGAACTTTCTGCTAACAACTACTCTGAGCATGGATTACAGAACAACCAACAATCCCTTAAACACATTGAGGGGAATTTATTCAAACTGATGCAGGCAAAATGTGGAGCTGTTGCCCAGTTTCACACCACTGGATTTGAAAAATAAAAAAGTGACTTCATTATACAGTAGAAATAACAAATGATAAAAGCACAGGAAATGCTAAATGAGTGGAAACCAACCTTGCTACAGAACACACACAAAAAAAAACATAAAAAGCTGACTCAAAGGCCATATGACCAGCCTGAAATATGCTCAAATAAACCAGCTTGTGGGGAGTCGCAAGATAGTGTTACTCAGGTCACATGTTGCATAAATGTCATATCAAAATGTTATTATGCAGGATTATCATTTCAGTGAAACAGGCAGCAGCAATGAAACAAATGAAATATTAAACAGCGGGTATTCAATATACAATGCATTGTCTAGTCTCTATCAATCAGCTAAATCTGCAAGGTAGGAGAAAGTTGGTGATTCTCCAGATCATCCAAGAGGCAAGAGATACAGAACAGGGCTGATGAAAGATGTCTCAAAATCTACTCTCAATATGGTTGATATCACATAAGAACTAGGACAATATTTCAAAAAGACCTTGGCTCTTTAGTGGAATTCAGTTTATTAAGGACACACTCTCAATAGGTAGTTTAAAGCTGGCCATACACCTATAGATGATCTGCAGATTTTCTACGGTCAGATAGAAAAAGTGCAACAGATTCCTCCATCTACGCTACGATGGAGAAATCTCCCACTGGGCCAAGCTTTGGTATCTTGCTAGTCGGCACCGCTGGCTCTCAAAATACCTGAACAATGCCTGCATCCAATCAGATTGTTCTGATCCACACAGTTCTGACCATAGACAATCTGCAGATACTCTATAGGTGTGTGGCCAGCTTAACTCATTCCTAGAGAAACTCTTTTAGCTCTGATCCCTCCTTTTGGTCTGTAAAGCTGGCCCAAGACACCATAGAATGGTTTGATGTGTATGCATGATCCGACTATCTCTGGATGTCTGCAGACGCAGCTTTCACCAAAACAGGAACACTCTGGTTGCATTACTGTTCCTGTTTAAGCAATGAAGCGGGTAGAAGACAGTCCTGGTCCCAGCTTATCTCCAGGTAAACAATAACAACTGAACATGGTTTTCTAACCCAACGAAAGTTTGACAATGCTGCAGCAGAACAGTTAGCATTGTCCCCCTAGGAAATAAAGTGTTTGTGGATACATCTTGCTTTAATAAACTAACTAAAAGTAGGACATTAACAGAATTGAACCTTTTGACATTACAGTAATATGTGTATTAACATATTTGGCTTATGGGTTTGGGTTTAGATAACTTTAATTTATCAAAATATGTAATGCAAGACTGCCTAAAAATGGCCTATAGACATAAGACCATCATCTAAGTTGGCTACAAACAGACAGATCAACAAACCTGATTTTTATAGGAACCTTAAGAGGTTTCCTGAGGTTGAGGGTTATATGTGCCACATGTCTTACTTATGCAGGTGTGACCCGCTGAAACATATGCTGAAAGTAGAAGAGGTCATGTACCAAGCCTTTCTAAGTACCAAAACATGTATTTAGAGGATGACAGAAACAAATGTCAAAGATAATGAAAATGTCATCATGCACTGACCGGGTTCATTGTCTATGCCTGAAAAAGACTGTTTGATCCTACATACCATGTTGATGTGGAATTGACTACTATACTGTACATAAGCAAAATGATTTGTAAGACCTTAGTAGACATATCGAAATACAAGAAGTTCATTTGGAAAACAGAACTACCAGAAGCCCTCTCTCTAAACCTTCTAAAAAGTAATAAAGACCCATTTCCAACAAAGCTACACCCATCCATGAGGACTCTCCCAAGAAAAAAAGACAGAAAGGTGATTAAAGACAAAGGCAATGAGAAACCACAGAAACATCTTTTACCTTTGTTATCCTTCTCAGCAGTTCAAACTTCTCTGCCTGAGCCATTAGCATCTTTTCAAAGTCCTCCTGTTTCTTAAGCAGCACTTCAACATGGGTCACAGAATCCTGCAAGAAAATTATATGGGTTACATATGTCAAAACATGGGCCAAATGAATGAATGGAAAATTCTTCATATAGAGAGCCTCACCCCATAGTTTGGATCCAGAAGATACGATTCTCTAGAGTTCAGCCACCCATCAGCTTGTTCCATGTCTCTAAACAGCAACTGGATCTCCAGATTTTCATCATAGATCTCTTTCCTCCTCTTCCAGCTGTCTGAGACCAAGCCCATCATCTCTGAAAGCTCTTGAACTTTTTCTCTAATCTGAAATTTCAAACTAGTCAGTCAGTAGCCCAAAACATAAGTTCTTACAGCTTTAATGTAATCTGAAACCAAGACACTAGTTAAAGACAAGCTTCACCAAAATGAATATTCCAATTTAGCATGGTTGCAGGCAAGTGTAAAGAAATGCTTTTTTGGAGTATCTCGTGTGAAGTCCAGAAACAATATAACCCACCAGAAGTTCCATCCTACGCCTGTAGCTATCACAAAAACCAAGCTATGATGTTACACTCCTTCAGTGGATTCTTATTTAAGTAGAATAAGCAGGAAATCTATCTGTGAGTCACACCCTTAAAGCCTTAGGAAAAGGTTTAGTGAGAAACTATGGCACCATCTAAAAAATGTCATCATCTATATTCCCAAGAGCTGTAAGAAGTCATCGGGGGATTGAGCTCACCAATACCAATCCAGCTTTGGTAAGGACTCTCTTTTAAAGTGATATTGGCCACATATGTGGTTATTTGCATATTATAAGCAGCTAAATATTGCTTGAAATGATAGCATTTTCTTACACTTTAAGAAATGAGAATATATAGTAGATGCCTATCGAGACTGCACAACCAAACTTTTTTCTTGCAAAAAGATTTAAATCAAAAGGGAGGTGGCATAAAACATATGTATGAGCCATTAGAAGCTTACCTCCACTGCCATAAAGTGATCCTTGTCCAAGAAAGCCTTTCCTGTTCTTTGTAGCTCTTCATATTTGACCCTGTGCTTGTCAATCTCCCTCTTATACTCTTCATGCCGTTTAATTAGTAGCTCAGCACCCGCCACATCATTTGCCAGTTCCTCTGATATCACCATAGCGTGCATCTCTCTTGCCCAGACTCTGATGTCAGGAAAAAAAAAAGAGCACATGACCATGGAAGAACAACCATTTTCAGAGGCATAGCTGAGTGGAATGAATGACAAAATAGTATATATGGTATTACATAGTAATAGTATAATATAGTGCAGATAATCTCTTCTGTCCTCTGTGGGCTGAAAAGATACTTACCTCAGCTTTCTGATTCTCTAGCCGAGTGTGGGTAAAAAGAATCAGTACTGGTCAGAGGACAATGTTTAGCTGCAATGGGTAGGGGTAGAGCTTACACACTGTACTGGAAAAGAAGCTCAAGTAGTATAAAGCAGTGGAATACTGATGTCCTTTGGGCTAACATAGATACAATAAGCGTAACGTATAGTGGTTTTATATATATGTATATATATATTTCTTTATTTATACTGTATGTATTTTCTTTCTTTATTATGGTCAGAACAAACCATAATAATGTAAAACATTTTAATAATGTAAATATGAAATATTGCATGACTATTATGTACCACTTAAACCATTGGGTCCTTTTCATATGTTTTCCTGTATATCCTTCACTCTCTATGTTAAAGTTGTTTTATTGGAAGAATCCAAGTGCTCAATGGTTAGAAGAGTGAGTCCTCCCCATTGGATTTCTTTGGTGTGTTCATGAGAGACAGTGTGCCTGAAAGGGAACTACTTGTGCCGTCTCCTTAGCGAACCTATTGTGCTCATGTAATAAATATTTATTTGTAAAACAAAGATTGTGAATGTATGTATAGAGTTAAAAAAACACAAACATAAAACATTAATTTTAAACACAATAAGTTATTTCCCATAAAACTGACGCAACACCATTAAAGCTTCTCTTTAAGCCCTGTCCAATCCAGGCATATTGTCATGCATTTTCAAACACAGCAAAATGCACTGACCTAGGAAATCAATTGTTTTCAATGCAGCTTGTGCAAGAAAAAAAAAAAGTTTCAGCTTGAGCTACACATTAAAGGGGTCTTTTTCCAGAAATACCATTGTGGCCGCCATTGCTCTCCTCTCATTCCGCTGTTTTTTCTTTTGTGTGTTCAGAATACATTTTGGAAACAAACTGCACATTGTCTTTTGGTATACAGAGGGTATAAAGATATACAGATTCTGCCTCACCCCACAAAACACTTACATCAGATCCCCGCAGTCACTGAAATACCGCTGTACTTGCACTGCTTGGTTTAGTCTCTCTCTCCTTTGCTGGGATTTTTGCACCAGATTCCCCCAGGACTTTGTCACTTCTCCCAGTCTCTCTGAAGCTTTCTTCTGAACTGGTGGGTAAATCTGGCTGACGTGCTGGCCAAGCTTGGTAACTTGCTCCATTTCCTTTTTAATGGCTTGCAGATCCCTCTGCAATATACAACACAGGCAAGATGTATGTAAAATATCCCATAACATGTTATCTGGTGAGTAATGAAGTCACAACACGTAATGCCTATTCATATAGCACATCATTTGAGTTTAGTAATCTTGCATACACCTTGGCAAGAAAAAAAAAATACTTCTCTGGGGTTGGAAAGAAAATGTGACCCATACCCCCACATTAATGGGACCCCTCAGGTCTGACCCAGAGCTGATTTCAGATCTCAATTGTTATAACTTACAATTCAAAGGGAGTTGCCACCCACTTCAGACTATCCAATTGGATCCAAGGAGCTGGCTGCGGCATATTACCTCATTATCTCTTCAAAACCTCATAACTGTTTCCAGATGTGAGTTATTGAACCGTAAATGAGCGCAATGGTTTCAGCTGTCGTTCTGCTGGCATAGAGTTCAAACTCCGTTACTCTACGCATACAGGTACCAGCAGCACCATAAACAGACCTTAATATTAATAACTCTGCAATTTTTTAATATTAAAACTAGTATGTGTGGAGTCAAACAGCTTGTCATTGCACCACCATGCCTTTAAAGAAGGTTTTATGACTGTGCGCTGCATACTTTTTGAAGATTGAGATACACACATTTGGTCTCAAAAGGTTAAAGATGGGTGTACACGGTTAGAATTTTGTTTGAAAATTCAATGTACTAATAATTAATGGGGGCCAATCAATTTTGACCATAGTGCCAAAAAAAAGGACTAGGATAGAATTTTTTTCTTGAATGAAGTTTCAACAGTGAATGTGGTTTTCGTTAGGGAAACTCCATTTATTCCAATGTAAAATTCAAATTAGATTTTAAAGGACAATCAAGTCTCTGATAAAATGATCGAATGTTAATTTTTTGTACGAACATCGGAAGTTCTAACCACATATACCGAGCTTAAGTGAGGCTTTCACACTAGTCTGCTTATTTTTGTGATGGAAACTTATCGGCAAGAATGTGCATGGAGACCAGATTAAAGGGAATTGACACCCTCTTCAGACTATCCTACTGGGAGTTGGCTGCAGCATATTACCTCATTGTCAAAGGTAGTTTTTTTTGTAATATCAGTCACATAAGACACTGTCAATATTCTCACTGCAGTGCACATATAAAATTAGAGTTAGGTTTTAAGTAAGATCCAAACCCACAAAAAGATGACTGAACTCTCTTCAATGCTGAAGAAGCGTTTTTTGTAGCATAAGAGTTCAAATGTTCGTGTGTTTTGGGTGGTGAGTTACAATAAATACGGTTTATACACCAGCACCTACATATTGGGGTCATCTTTTACGTTTGCTGAAAGTCACAAGCTGTTGAAGAAAACAATGTATGTATCCATCAACAGAACAGAACACCAGCACTGTCTATGTATGAATGGTGCTATAGTCATGCGTGAGGTGATAGAGATACTGGACCTAATATATGAAAGTCCTCAGTCTAGTCAAACAGTTCTGGAAGACTGATATAAAGTGTCAGAAAACTGTCTGGAAATTCATGACTCTGCATTTCTGAAGTGCCCTTTGATAAGATATTTTGAAACCAACTTCTTTTTCTTGATATGTTGCAGTGGGTACAGAATGGACCCAATGTTGTATACATAACGGCAGGTGTAGGAGCTGATGTTCCTTCTAACAAAAGGCAGGAAGTTCATACACTTGCCTTTTAGTATTTCACACACTCACTCACCTCAATCCCCTCATGCTGACTGAGGAGGGTCTGCACTCCAGGCAAGTCATAGCCATAATCATCTGTATTCACAGCGACTTCCTTCTCCTGCATCCAGCATATCAATTCATTAACATCGTGATCAAACTGATGGACCTGGTGAGCTTTTGTCAAAGTCTAAATAAAAAGGACAAATGTAATTGTACATTGCAAACTTGTCTAGATCAGTTTCAGACATACTCTATGGCTAAAAGCAGTGGCGGACCTAATAACCAAAAGGCGCTGGTGCAAGATTTTATCTTGGGCCCCCCTCCCAAGGGGGGGGGGGTGCGGGAGCGGATCACACTGGCCCAAGCCCCCCAGCGGTCTTTAATGTTGCAGTAGTGTGTTGGACTTACCTGAGTGGACTGTGTGACCGCCAATAGGTGAAGCATTCCAGCGCTGTTCCAGCGCAAATCGCATGTGCAGGAGAACCGATCTCTCCGACTGTGATCTCGCATTCCACCGCGCTCACAAAGTCGGATAGAAGTGATATTTCAGGACCGATCAGCTGTTTCAGGGCAGATCGGTTCTCCTGCACATGCGATTTGCGATGCCGACCTGCCCTGGAACAGCGGAGAAAGCGTTGGAATTCTTCACCTATTCCACCGCCGAAAAACTGGGCGAGATTACGTTAAAATGTGTGACCACGTCACTGGTCACACATTCTAACGTAGTCTCAAACTTTGATAGAACAGAGGCCTGTCTGTAATCATTTAATCAGACAAATAGATGATAATAGGGAACATTACAGTGTAATATTCCCCATTATAATCCACTTGTCTAATTACATGAAAAAGCAAAAGCAGTACACAACCCATGTACCCCCACCCCCCTGGCGCTCGGACTTACCCAGCCAGAGGAGTTTCGATGTGTGCACTGCAGGGGGTGGGGCTTGTGACACACGCACGCCTCCTGTGACTCCCCTCCCGCCGCCTGTTACTATGGACACGCCGGGACCGTGCACTGCCCCATATTGCAAGACTGGACCCCACAGAGGCTGTGGGGGTGCCCAGGACCGGACCCCACTGCCCCCCCCCCCCCCACCCCCCCCCGGGGGGTACAGACTAGCGTCCTCCCGTCACCCTCCCGGGCCGGACCCCCCCGCCCCCCCCCCCCCACAGCCTCAGGCGGTAGTTCCGCCACTGGCTAAATGTTTGTTGGACATCTGACCAATAAAACTATATAAGCTTATTGGACATCACATTCCAAAACCATAGTTATTAATATGGAATATCTACGTGCCTTTGAGGCTATAACAACTCCCACTCTTCTAGGGGCCTGTGTCTGCAGGCATTTGTGCTCATTCAATGAAAAAAAAATATGAAAGGCCAGGTAATGATGTTGGGTAAGAAGACCTGGCCTGCCATTGGCATTTAAATTCATCCCAAAGGTGCGCAATAGGGTAGAGGTCATTGCTCTGTGCAGGCCAACCAAATGTCTTCACACCAAACTCACCATGCCATGTATGGTACAGGATGGAAACCATACTATGTCAAAGACACGTACAGGGCCATCCTTATAATAAGGCAGCCTAGGCGGTTGCCTCAGGCGGCATCTCGTTGGGGAGCAGCCAGGTGATGGTGGGGGCGGCAGGGGGTGGCCACAGTGTTCCAGGTTGATAACAGTTCTTAGCAACTTGTGACGCTCTGTGCGGTGTGGCTTCCGGCCCAGCTCACTGACGTCACAAGTTGCCAGGAGCTGAGCAGGGACACTCTGATTTGCATATGCCTAGCTCCTGGCAACCAGCGATGCCAGTGAGTTGGGCGGGACATCGACAGAGCTGCTGACAGTGCAGTCCGGCATGGACAACACTTTCCCCCCTCTCCAGAACGGATTTACCTTGGGACAGCCCTGGACACATACCTTAGCTCTGTTCTGTATTGCACGGCACAATACATCCCAGGTGCCGTTCACATCCTCTGCCTTCTTCTTGATCTGTTCTGTCTGACTGTGGTTTTCTTTCAGCAGTCCTGATGTCAATTCATGCAGGGACAGAACTTTACTCTTACCCAGCGTCTCTACTTCCTTAACAAAGTTTTCAAACTCTTTTTCCAAGACCTGGAGGAAAGAAATCAGATTGGTTTAGCAACCCGCTAGGCAATTGAATGACAGACAACAGTGGCACAGGCTGTGAGCCATGAATGGCTTGTGATAGTGGTGCTCTCTTTCCAAGTCTGGGTGTTGCTGTACAGGGGATTACAGAAAGTAGAGATCAAAACAAATTCAGGTACTTACACAAGTTGTATTTAATCTATTTATAGTTTTTGCTCAGTCAATACATTTAGGCTAGGATCATACCTCAGCAAAACCCGGGACGCGGGGGCCGCGCGATTGTGTGCTAGTGCACACAGCGGTTGCCGTGCGGCCCCATTGATTTCAATGGGGTTACATCCGCGCAGCAATGGCTAAATAAAGGTACAAGTACCTTTTTTTGCGGCACACAACGCGCAAGCTCAATTGCACAAGCGGCATCACGGTGGGAAACTGCGCGATCCGCCCGGCGTGACTGTGGTGCCATTAGAAAATAATGGCACCTCCAGCGTGATCGGCTGTGGTGGGCGACTCCGTGACTGCACGGTTTTGTACACGATTGCTGCGCGGTCAGGAGTTGCCCAGGTGTGAACCTAGCCTAAAAGTTTTAGATAACAGTAAGGATTAGAATCGTTTTGGGGTGTTTACTGCTATTCAGTGTTTCAGATTTATTCTCTGTCTCTGTCCTGGTGACAATAATTTCTATAGACCGGAAGTAAGAGGAAATCTCCAACAGCAGCACAGACAGATTTAAAAGCAATTTAGGAGTAGAAGGCTGGAACCCTAGTCAGTTTTTTTTTATTGAAGTCTGTGTTGCTGTTGCAGACTTTCCCTCACTTACTGTCTGGTAAAACGGTTGTCACCGGGACATAAATGGAGAGAAAACGTTTCTAATGCAGCCCCAGATAGCAGTAAAAACAGAAAGGGGGTTCTAACCCTCCTTTACTCTATCCAAAATTAAAAAGTTTTGTCTAGTCATGTACTCTAAAGCTGAACTCCGGTCTTACCTTCAGTCTTGCACAGTTGTACTGACTCCTCTCCTATACTGAAATTGCTTACTCTGATTTTGCTGCACACTGGGAGCTTCTCATTATGTACATTAGAAGCTGCAGCAATCAGATGGAGCCTTTACTTCCTGGATGATGGACATCCAGCATCATCTAGCTATTTCCGCTCAAGCCTTGCTGTCCCTGGGCCACCCCTTTCATTAAATGGATTATTTCCATTAAATCAGAATCACATGTGGGTGTCTGCAAACACTCACTCCTCTAGACTGACATCCATAAGACAGTATGATATTTGCAGACCTCCTCCCAAGATTCAACCCACTGCTTGCACCAGGGCTGAGGGCTCTTAAAAGGAATACTGAGGTAGGGTGCTGTAATGTTTTAAGGAAGTTATGTAGAACCAGGGAAGGTAAAATATTAGCAGAATAAACTTCAGCTTTAATCATTTTCAATGTGTACATATGTGTATTGATTGTGTATTTTTTCATATCTGCCAGGAGTTCAGTTTTAAGAATATCATGCATATTGCTTTGGACAAGATGATTACCCTAATGCCTTCTAGATCTTGACCAAACTCTTCAGATTCAGCAATGGTCTTCTTGCTGACCAGCCAGGCCTCTACCAGACCTGCTTCCTGCAAATACTGGAAAAGCTGATATTGTTCCTGCAGCTGACCCCTGCGCTGCTCCGCTTTCTCCAGCAGGGAGTGATATTCCTCTAGGACGGACTGCAGCTTTGAGATCACTGTGGAGCTACAGGAGACAATGGCATTAGTATCCTTTCACTTCTCGATTTTTTGAAAGAAAAAGCCATGTATTAGAATTATACTCTAATATAATATAATTTGTAGAATGCAATGACTTTATAATCTAACATTTCCTAATATTATTTTACAGAATAGACAAATACTAAAATATATTTATGTGTTTTCAGTGTAATACAAATCTTTGGTAAAATTGCTGACCACATGTCCTCCATCAACCAGGCCAGGCTTCTCTGTACCACTAAATGGCTCATTTGTGTATCTTGTAGTTGTATACAGTATACATATTAGGGGTGTTCAGATACCAAGGCAGCTATCATTTGTAAGAAGTAAAGGAGTATCTGGGGCTCCTGTGATTTGTGCATCCCTGTTTTAATGTATGATGTGTTTATATGGGATGCACCGATACCATTTTTTCCAAACCAAGTACAAGTACTGATACTTGTCCAAGTACTCACAGATACAAGTACTGATACATTTCTGCTTATTGTCATGTGACAATTTTTCAAAACAATACAGACTAAAGATTTCAGGACAGTGGTGGAGCGCCGGGGCCCGGTCGCAGCTGCAGCTGCTGTGAACCTGGTAGTTCTCATGAAAATTTCAAGTGTGGGCACTGGTATCTGAACTGGTATCTGAACATCCCTAATACATATTACATCAAATTATGAATCGATTGTATAAAAAAAAAAACACAAGGATATGCATTCATCAATATCAAAAGGTTTTCATTAAAAAAGAACCCATCAATATACCTTTTTTAAATATTTTGTTAGCAGTTACATGTCTACCTTTTTAATTTATTTTTCTTCATTGTCTAGAATGGATCATCACTTATGGTGACCCCTCCAACTCCTATTATTTGAATAGGATTTCCTTCACAGCAGGAATGTGCTTGTTGTATCAGAAGGTAGTAGAGGGGAGTTGTCACCCTAAAAGTGGTAAGTGCCATTGATAAGTACCATGAACCAGTGGTTCTGGGTGTACAGCTGGCCAAGAGGTCAAAAGGAATGATTTGCATGGCTCTGCTTACTATCATACAATGGGGAATAATCCCTTTATTTGGCAATTTGTAAGACTGTTCTATTTTAAGAAAGCTCTACTGTTCAGAGGTGCTAGATAATTATATACAGGAGATAATTATTCTTACCTTTCTGGGCTGTCGCTGTCAATTTGCAAGGTTTTGCCCGTGTCTCTTAATTTTTCAATTCTAAGAGAGAAACCTTCCAGGTCACGGATGGTGGTGTCCAACTTGCGAAGCAGTGTTTGTGTGGATTCCTGGTTCTTACCACTATCAGGTGATTTAATGACAAAGCCTCGCTCTGCCATCCACACTTCAGCCTCCAAAAGCTGAGAACAAGTGGACATAAATTTATCAGACCAGTAGCAAATACAAACCACAAATAATATTCATCATAGTGTCTAAATCCAACATCCCAGAGAATTAACTGTGTAATGTACTAGGTGACAAGCTATCCCCCACCACCATACTGGGAAAATAACAATAGTAATGTTACCTCTGTGAGAAATTGCTGGGCTTCGCAGGCCCGTGTCAGCCTTATTCTCCTACGTTCAGCTTCGGCTTTTAATGTTTCTACAGCCACTTCCAGCTGATGCAGCCGCTCGTCAATGTCTTTGCTAGCGAAATGGTTGCCTCTTACCAGCTTGCGCCCAGTGCCCATCACAGCTTTGGTCAAAGCCTCACGGCTGCTGATCTCATTTTCCAAATTCTGGAAACCAGAAGAGAGAAAGGATTTAGAAATGAATACACACTTCACCTTTGTAATCTTGCAACACTTAAATAATGGTTAATAACTATTACAATTATTTTCAGTGCCTACATACTCAGAAATGATCATAGCCAGTACATTGATAATTTTTCCTCTCCTACAAGCATCTTTCCTCTGTTAGACTGACAACACTGTGCAAAGCAATAGAACCCTGTTGGCTCAGAATAATGGAAATCCCTCTCCCAGATTAGGCGCTATTGTGCACATTTATGGTCAAAATAACAGCCAATTATTGCTCTGTAAATACAACAATTATTATAGCAGCTGGTGTCAAAATGGGCCTAATGTTTTTTAGTGTACATTTAAAAAGTGCAAAATTGAAAAAGAGGTCTGTATTTTTCCTTCGTGTTTTGTCACTTGAAATAAGTTTTTTACAATCTATTTTCTATTTCTGTGATAAAATAATAATTAAAATGATAATGAGAGGGCTGTTTTTCGCTGGTCCAAGATGGTTGGAAGGAACTTTTGTAATCCTCAGGAGCCGTTTAAAACAAACTCCACCCTTAAACCCACTAAAAAACGACCTTGATTCCGCCTTCCCCATTAATTCCAAAATAGCAAAAATCTTCCAATTTTTGCCACAATTCCAGAGAAATTTTGCTTATCCCTGGTCACATTTTCCAAATACCAAACGTTGCAGTTTTCCCAGACCTGGTGCTTCTCCACTAAGGCTTGTGTAGTAGTCAGTGATTGTCCACACTCCTTGGAGGAGGCGAGAGGCATCTTTTCTTGTATCCATGATAGCTCATCATCGATGTCCCGGAAAAATTGATCAAGTAGATTCTTGCTTTCCAGAGCTGCTCTGCATTCCTGTAGAGGATCATTAAGGCTCTTGTACCTATCATAGGAAAACATGTCACACTAAAGTATTACAACTGAAGGATAATTTATTCCAAGTGCTGCCCATTAAAATCGTCTTTCCACAAACATATCATGCAAATCCCCTCTCGTAGTAACATGCAGAGGCCCTAACCTCAAACAACTATCTACTAAATAGCAGAACCCTTGACCATTTATTTTTTCTTATTTTAAATTAGAATTTATGTACTGAATACTATCATACAGGTAAAAACAACGTACGTTTACCAGAGTACAATATGTTTTGCTATAATTGTCCTTTCAGTCTATTTGCTGCCTTGCCTAGGGCAGCAGCAAAGGTAAATACACCGCTGCTACCACACGCAGGGAGGTACCACTTTCTGATTAGGCCAATAACATAAAACTCATGCAGATCAATAATGATAACCTTGCTTAACCATTTTTGCCTCTCAATCCGATAGAAGAGTGCAGACTGCACAACACGTACAGAGCTGTGAACTGGAAATCAGGTGAACACGGAGTTGTTCAGGGAGCTGATCAGTTAGTTATGATCATTCCCATGTGTATGACCCCACATGTATCACCCATCCCCATGTGTATAACTAGTTTTAACAATCTGTTTCTTTTCAGTGAAAATTTCAGAAAATGATTTACCCAGGAAATAACTGAAGCGCTCCCCCCGAAGGAGCCACCAGAATAACCCGGGTCATCACTAGTTGTCTAGGGGATTTGGTTTTCAGCTGCCCCATTAGCATTTAACCGCCCTCGTCTAGTGTCCACAAAGCTGATATCCACTCCAGTAGTGCAATGCTGAATAACTAATATTAACATCTTCATACTGGGGAGAGAGGATATAGGGCTCCTAGACATCCAGGGTGTGACAGACATAGACTCCAGACTCACCAGACCTTTAGCATCGTAGATCCATTTGCAGCTCATTGAATAAGAACTTGAGTAACTGATGAGCAGGGGATGAGTACAGATCCTCAGCAGGAGAGACACCAGACTCTCCTGAGGTCCTCCAGACACCTCCAGTAGCCATCATCTTCCCTGCTTCTCCTCTCTGACAACAGCACAGGCCTCCTCCAATACTTGAGGCCTAGAGAAAATCTTCCCACACTCCAACCTCTGCCCACCGTCAGGCCTCAGGCCTAGCCTGGGGGGCAGGTAGGACAGCAC
The DNA here is from genome assembly GCF_000935625.1 of Nanorana parkeri. Classification (NCBI taxonomy): domain Eukaryota; kingdom Metazoa; phylum Chordata; class Amphibia; order Anura; family Dicroglossidae; genus Nanorana; species Nanorana parkeri. The sequence goes on along the minus strand of NW_017306698.1, from coordinate 183,425 downwards.
CCAGCCTGTACTAATCCATGGCTGGCACAAGACCGAGCACATGACAATTCCCTCCAGTATATGTACCCTATCCCGACATGCACCACTGGTTGAGAGAAACCTAGTGGTTGGCTGCTGTACTGTACATACACTCACAGTACCTTTCATTGGCTGTCCCACAATACAGCAGAGTCACACTCCACCCAGGGGGGGGTACAGTCAATGCCAGACACCTGGAATAAACCAGATAAATGCCACTATAAACCAGCCAGGCTGACTATAGCCCTGGCAATCACTAAATTTCTAGTAGCCACCTCACAAAAGGTGATGGGGGCTACATAACTATAAAAAAAGATAAAAATGATAGAATAGGAAGATGATGGAGAGAATTTGGAAATTAAATATATGTAGACAGACAGACCACAAACATGTATTACAGATTGCTAACCTGTGAACTAGAATTCTGACTCTGTCTTCCAATTCATCTGCCAGGAAGTGTCCTTCTTGTCGGAATTCACGAGTCTTATTTGCCAGGACTTGCAGTCTCTCCCCATGGCTTGCGATGCTCTCTTCAAGCTCGCCAAGTTTCTCAAGTGTTATTAGATCTTTAGTTTTATTAGCAGAATCCAGCTTGGCTTCCACTTGGTCCAACCACTTCTCCAAGTCATCAATGCTCCTCTGAAACTGCTGTGCCTGGAGCAGAAACATTGCCAGAGATTATGTCACCATCAAATGGCATTTTGCTAAAATTGTAAAAAAGGCAAGTTATGCAGTCAGTCTTTATAAGCGACCAATCACCTTATAAGCATCCTGGAGCTTGTTTCCTTTTTCATCACATTTTTCCTGAAGTTCAACCCAAAGCTCTTCCATTTCATTGAGTCTTGTCTGAATGACTTCAGATGCATAATGATTAGCTTGCAGCATCTTCTCTCCATCCTGCAAAATATGGGCTCAATCAAAAGCAGCTAGAATCCAATGGAATACTAGTATAGTGAGAAAAGGAGTTCTGTCCAAGACAGCCAATAAGAATATGGCTTTCGTACTACTGTACTTTCATGCATGTATTTATTATATGATCATTTTGATAAAAGAAGCCCAACTCTCCGGTGACTTATAATCACAAAAATACCAAATGTAGAAGTGCAAATGATGCTAACTCCAGCCATATGGGGTTGTGTCACTGTCCTGCCCACTACTTGCTCTCGGCAGGAATCACAAAACTGGTGACACCCCCCCCCAATTTCCTTTCATGTGAGCCAAACTTAATACCAGTTTGCAGGACAGGTTCCCCTGTAAACCTTCTTTCCAATAACTAAACCTTGCTGGAACATGTTTTTTTTTGGGGAAGGGGTAAAATATATAGTGTGTGTATGCGCGCGCAAATTACAACAAATTTACACACACGCGCACACACACACTATTAACTCAATCTTGTCTTTGTATTCTGCTAGATGTAAACAACATGACATCGAATATGCAAACAAATGATTATGACTTACAAGAAAAATAAGAGTAAGTTTAAATGATCTTATTATTGACTAAACTTATTAAACTTATTAAACTTATTGTTATAATTATCTATGTACGATCATCTTACAGCTTTTATGGCATCCAGCCGGTTGCGATTCGCTTTGATCTCCGCCTCAAATGTCTGATGCTTCTGTAACTTGGTCTGCAAGTTGCTGGGGTCCTTCCAGCTGTCATCCATGGCAATACTGTTTTTTTCCAGCATCCAAGCTCCCACCTGTGTGTAATATCGTTGAGAACAGTGAAGGTTAACATTTCCCCTTACAGGACCCCAAAATAGCACACAAGATTTTCAGGACCTCTAACACTAAGACCCATGTATATATACATGTACACTTTCATAAATCTACACAGTCATCCTCAGGCATGTGCACAGTAACACAAAGGCATATACACACACAAATTGTAATCATGCACATACATGCTAAAACCACATAGCAATATAGCTGCTATCTTTTTTTCTGAAGCATGATATGTTACAATGGTATCTGTCTTTCAACAGAACCCACATCTCTCTTTTGATTAAGACTACAAACAACTACCCCTCTCTTGATCTCCATTATATGAAGGAGTGTTGTTTTGAAGTTCACAAATTATAAACTTCAAATCATTACACCTCCAGATAATGGAGATATAGAGAGGGGTAGGGATTTGTAGTCTAAATCAGGAGAGCAACATAGGTTGACAAAGATGCTCCTCCATAGATACAGTGCAGTGAGTATGCATATCACTCAAGGACAGGAAGTGTGTTATTGGCAGGATTATCAGGGGAAAAAGTCTAAATAAAAAAAAAAAACAATGCAGCCACCACATCCAAGGAATGGTATGCTTCAATATGTTACATTTGTGGTTTTTGGTGTAGATACGTTTCAAGTTACAGTACTGCTACGATCTTGCAACCCCCTATATTAGTGTTTGCCACAAAGGCAAACACTAATATAGTTGTATTGACCAGTAGCATAGTGGTAACTTTATTACGTAGAGGTGTGCTACATAGTAAAAAAAAGTCATATCTTTCAGCAAATTCTTTAGATTTATAAGACAGTTAAACAGCATTATACAAATATGTGTATGTTTGGTAAGCTAGTGGGATGTGTGCCTGTGTATTTATGGGTTTGTACAAATCTGAGCCGGAGTGTATATTGTTAAATGTTATTCTCGTGTTCTATAAAAACCTCATAGGAGTTTCGTAGGAATGTCTGAAGTTCTCTGGATTCTTCAAGCTTCTTCTTACGGGCCTCTGACATATTCAAAAGCTTCTTCTTCCTGGTGGAATACATAATGAACCACATTACTAGTAGCTGAGACAGTCATGATTTAGAGAACTGAAATAGCTGAAGTAATTAGATGTTGAAAACCATTAATAGCAAAATATTCCACCATTTGTCATTCAAGTTTTAGGGACATTAAAAAAAATGCTAAAGCAAAAAAAAAAAAAAAAAAAATGCAGAATGGGACCAGGCAAGAATGTCCTTCATCCCACTCTTCTCTTCATGATCTCCTTGGAATCTTTTCTGGGCCTGGTCCAAGCCTCTCTGGACATCCAAGGCATTCGGCCAGCACGTCAGCAATTCCTGCTTTCGCTGATCACCTACTCTTTTCTCTTACGCAATCTATCCCAAATGTTTTGAAGGCATTTGAAGACTTTCCACTACTTTCTAATTTTAAAAGAAATTACACCAAGTCGTCTGTACTAAATATATCGCTTCCCCCAGAGACATTAGGTCTCTGTATACACAATTTTCCCTTCATGTGGCAATCTTCCACCATCAAATACCTGGGGATTTACCTCCCTTCTAACTTGAGTGGTCTTTATGGGAGTCATTTTTAGATAGGATCTTTTGAATTGAGATAAATCCCACTTTTCCTGGTTTGGCAGAACGGCCATAATCAAAAGACACCTTTTGTTACACAAGTCTATGGGACCAAAAAGCACTGAAATCTGCCAAAAAGTAGTCCATGTACTTTTTCCAGGAACAGGAGCTTTTCTGCTTGCATGGCGTGAACGGGGGCCATAGAAATTAAGTGGGATTTCTTGTCTTAAGAGTTTTTTCACGCTCTAGACAAGAAAATGGGATTCCTCATCTTGAGTGTTCTGTAGCGCTTACCTTTGAGCGACAAAATGCCTAGGAGTAAATGGGGACTAAGGTTTTAGTTAGATGCTACATAACTGTTAAAAGCTCACATTAGGGTTCTACATGTAGAGAATTGTTATATGTAAGGGGATGCTTTAGTGAAGGGGATAAAAGCTGCCCAGCTATGTTATTCATGCTGTTTATCAAAGCCTGGAACCACATGACAAATGTTTAGTATCAGAGGATCATCTAAGAAAAATCTGTCAACATGTGAACATTATTGCTGTGACAGTGAACATTACTGGTGACAACAGTGGTCATCACAAGTATCCACTTGCACAATAATGATGTGTAGAAGCTCCTGGTATACAACATTGACATTATCCTCACAGAAAGAGTTATGGCAACCACCATCACAGAAGACTGCAAGAGTACAGGTTTCCTGATTATATTGTTGCCAAAAAGGTTACAATTCACCAATTTTATACCAATGTAAACCTCATAAAAAAAAGACTAGGTTAGCAAGAATTACATTTGCAGCTCTTACCTCTCCAGCACTGCCTGGCATTTGCTACCAATATTCTCTGAGTCGTAATGCTGGTTGTCTTGCAGTTGTTTAGCAAAAGACTCCATTTCATTGATCCTGTCCATCTGAGCATCAAGAGCCTTTTGAAACTTTTCATGTTGGTGCTGAAGACTTTCCACACTAGCCACGGAGTCCTAGAATACAACAACAGACACTGCAGTATATCCAATTTGAGAACTATGGATGGCCTGATATTTATTAAGCATCTTCTCTATATAGTTTAATACATTAGTATTTTTTTTTCTTTATTACATTAGTAGAGAGAATGCAAATTTTACATTTTCAGATATGAACCATGAGTAGACTGGACTGCAGCTGCATTATATGAGATTCAAAGGAACTCAACTGTAGTTTGGAAAGTACAATTACTTCCAAGTCCTTAAACTGCTTTTGGAAAGTACCCGTCAGAGGCATTCCAAAACTGTGGCATATGACTCAGTCTACATGAGTGTCATATGTTTCCCTGTATGGACCCAACACTCTTTCAAGGTGTATTCAAGGAGCCAACACAAAGGGCAATGAGGGTGTTTTAAGTGCAGGAACCTCTGCTCAGTTTAATGCATTCAAACCAACTGATGAAGAAATGATTTTTGGGTTATAGCACTTTTCCTATCCTCATTGTTCTTTGCACTGTTTTACCAAAAGGCGAAGGGCTTTCAAGAATTGGAACAGGATGATGGAAACAGATAAGTGTGAATGCACACTATAATCACTCCCCCTGGTGCTGACTTGATTGTTTAGCTTGGCATTACATTCTAATATGAGAATTCTGAAACAATTTATGAATGACTGCTACAGATTAATACAACACTAATGTCCAAAATATACAATGTCGAACTGTGGCTTCACTGGTTCTCTTAGAAAATGAATCCCCAGCCACATTTTCAGATTAATTGTGTATCTTGGCTGTAATGAAGAAAATTTCAAGTGAAGTAAGAGAAGTTGTGGGAAAAATAGTCTGCGGTTAGCTATGTAATTTGGTAGTAATTTCATAACCAGTAATTGTAATAAAACCACTGAACCAGACTAATGAGGAGTCTATCCAGACTGTGGTCAAAGACTGTTTTTTTTTTTTACTGTGGATAAGCATAACCTGCTGACCAAGTTTTATATATGATCATCTATATATCAAAAAGTTCTAACATACGGTATTAGATATGGATGACAGATTTGTTAAAGCTGATCTCCAAAAAGATATTCCCACATACAAACAGGAAAATGTGTGAATCTTATGTCGACAACATGATGTAGTCCTTCGAAGCAACACAGGGAAAACATTTCTGAATCTGGCTGCAAGGTAGTATGTACAATTCATCTAAATACTTCAATTCATTTGTAATTTTTCCTGCACAGCAGTTCACTGGCTGATTTTATTTGCTGCCCAAAGCGGGTCAAATGATTCAGCTCCACTTACCCCTAGATCTTCATTGGCTAAGAATGTTTCTTTACTGTTCAGCCAACTCTCACTTTGATCGACAATACTTAAAAAAGTCTATTAAAAAAATTGAGAAACGTATAAATAAATAAAAACATAGCAAATAAAAAGCATAATGGCAAACTACCAACAGGAGTAAAATTACAGGAAGTCCTCACCACAAAGGTATACTAAAAAATATATAGCAGGCTCTTAAACCTTTTTTTTCTTTGCAAAAACTTTACCAAACAACCTTAGAATACAACATGCAAAACATAAAGCAGGAGGAAATGTTGTCCTAACACAGGCACTGTAAGTATATGAGAAATAACAGAACACAGGTTTATTAAACTTTTAAAACAGAACAAGTAAATCAACATATTACCTGCAGGTCCCGTGCCTGACACAGCTTGAGGTTCTGTACTCTCCAGGATTTAATCAGCTCATCCCAAGCTTCTTCCATATTGGAAAGAGCAAGCTGTATTTCATCAGCTGCATAGTGACCAGAATTGCCCAACTTCCGCCCAGACGTCTTCACTGCATTGACTCTCTCTGTGCGTGCTTCTATCTCAGCCTGGTGGAAGAAACCATTATGTGGAAGTACATCTAGTCTATTAAAATTCTTTTAGACATCCAGAGCTGGATTTACAATTAGGCACAGGGTGCAGCAGCCCTATGCATTCCTATGGAAGTGCTGTACTTCGCTGGACCACTGAAGGCCACCATGAGTATGGCTCTCTCCAATAGTAATGCTTGTTGTGCACATGCATGAAGAAGACCACCCAGCAAGGACATTTATGGCCAAAAGGTTATATGCTGCTGTCCAGGGCTGCACAAGTAATATCACTGGAACAGGGAGGAAGGTAAGTATTGAACCACGTGGGCTGCACTCAGGGTAGTTGGGGCATTAAAGTACAACTACACAAAGATACCGTTGTTCTTTAAAGTAAATCTGTACTCCATTTTACAACTTCAAAAATCAAAAGTCCTGCCTAAAGGTAGACACTGCAAGTTGTCCACTGTTACCTTTATTATACAGAAAGGAGTCTTCTGTTCTTCTCTCTGATTTAGTATCAGTTTGTTACTGGGGGCCTCACTCTAAATGATTTCATAGCTAAGTGCTACCAGCTGCCATTCCACTGTCCATTGATTTTGCCTCAAGGGCCAATAAGGGCACTCTCTTCAGAAGGGGGCTGTTGCTGATGGAGCTTATCCACAAAGTCAGGGAAAGCTGGCTGGTAGCAAGACATAGAACTATGAATAAAGCTGGCCATACACCTATAGATTGTCTGCAGATTTTCTATGGTCAGATGGAAAAGTGCAACAGATTCCTCCTTCTGTGCTAAACTTTGTGGATGGAGGAATCTCCCACTGGTCCAAGCTTCAATATCTTGCTAGTCGGCCCCACTGGCTCTCAAAATACCTGAACAATGCCTGCATCCAATCAGATTGTTCAGATATTTTGACAGCCAGCTGGGCCAACTAGCAAGATACTGAAGCTTGGCCCAGTGGGAGATTCCTCCATCCACACAGTTAAGCGTAGATGGAGGAATCTGTTGCACTTTTACCATCTGACCATAGAAAATCTGCAGATCATCTATAGGTGTATGGCCAGCTTAAGACAGAGGAACAGAAGGGTTCTTTCTGGCTAAGAGTAATATCAAGCATCTTGCGTTGTTTTCTTTTAGGCTGGACTTTTAAAAGTTTAAAATACTGTATATAGTATGTTTCCTTGATGTCAGCCCAGACTGTTATGCAATTCCATCCCACGAACCAAGACTGGACTCATTCTGTAAGATATGTCTGTGCTTTTCTATACCAAACAGTGAGTTACATGCTACTGTAGGGTTCACAATATGAAACCTAAGTTCAGTTATGTGTCCAGTCAACCCTCAGCATGGTACACTGTGAGCCCCCAACGCATTCATTTTATTTGCTAGTATAGTGCCTGTACATACAGTCCCGTGAAGGACATGCACATACAGCTGTGACAAATACAGTCTAATGACCATCTTAATGCATTATATATAACATATCTGTTACATTTCCACTGTTTATGTGCGAGTGACATGGCACATATTGGAGAAGTGACTTCGTACTGCTTGGTGACACTGCAACGCTGCAGATTGACCATCTGCACTGAGCAGCCTTCCATCATGCCTAATTCTGCACTCTCTTCACTAACCACTGCTCAAGCAGCTCCCCTTACATGCCCTCCACAGAGCATGACACCCTTCAACCGAAGAGCAGAACATCTCATGCGCTAGAGAAGGTTCCTTCTTATGGCAGAGCATTAGGAACTATTTCCTTTCATGTCTAGAACATCAAAACCCAATCCTATCAATATTGGTGAGATCAGGTAAAATCATCTCTGTGTCTGTGGGTGACCTGAGACTGTTGGAGAGCAGAAAACCTATGGTACAGAATCAAGACTGCAGATCATATTGCAAAATGATCTTAGAGCTCTTAATAGCCTCATTTACAGTAGTAGTTAAGTGTTGTAGCATGTTGGCCATCGATCGAAGCAGCACCTTTGGAATTTGATCCCCTTCATATGCTATATTCACATTTTTTCACCCAGCAAGCGTGAGAGAGAGCCCTTAGCATTAGTTAGCTAACACATAAAAAGGCCTGTGGACAGCTGAGGCTAATAATGAAGTCTGGCTCCTAGCTATGATGGGGACTTATGAATGGAGCCCTTTTCCACCCAAAGCTCTACAAATGCTTTGTGCACTAGATACCAGACAATAACTTATTAAAATCTAAGAAAACAAAAAGTTTGTTTTCTTAGATTTTAATGAGTTAACGGATAAATCCTGTAGCCCCTCACCATGTGTATGTGAGAAACCTAAGTGACACATATAAACCGTCCACAATCTTTCAAGCCAGTGCCTCATACTATGTAATGTGGTTGTTGTGGCAAGTCTGTATTGTTGGAAACAGCACTGTATAAACTAGAACTCCTTTTTAAAACTACATATTTAATTTGTCAAAGCTGGAGCTAAAAACAAAAGCAGTAAAAGAAATAAAATATCGGAGCTTAGCCCCATAGCAACCAATCACATTCTATTATTTTTCTGACGCATGTTAGTAGATTAAAGTGAATGCAATGGTATGCCACAGAAACCAATTCTATTATCCCTTTTTATGGTTCTTTTGTGCCAACCAAAATGTACAGTTGGGAACACCCCAAATAAAAACAAGACTGTTGCATTTATTTTGCAAAATGTGGAAAATCACAAATTTGAACACATTCTGGTTTGGCTGCTTGTCAGATACAGACATACCTTTCTCTCCTGGTGCTCTTCAATCCTGACTGTAACATCTCCAACATTTTTTGGCAAAGCAACCCCTTCCATCAGGGCCTGGAGCTTCTGCACCCAGTTCATTATCTCTCGGATATCAGCATTGAACCTTTGCAGATGGTAAGAGGCGTCTAATTTATCCTTCCTGCCAAGGAATGAAACGTGTTGTTCAGTAGACTGGACAGAATGGACTCGGATAATGCTCGGTGCACACTTTCTCTGCCAGGAGGGATAAGGCTATGGACAAATGCTCCATATTTCATCCATAAAGCTTCAGTTTTTTGAAACACAACCACAAAGGATTAAACATTAAAGCACAGCCCAGCTTACTGTAGGCTATAATTGATTCTGATCAAGGGCCACGCACTGTCATGTGCCTTTTCATCAACGATTTCATCTTATTTATACAGGGAAAATAAAAACTTTTACATTTTGTGCCTCCCAAAATCATTTACATCTACTAACAAGTAGCAAGAATACATAAATCACCCTAATTCCGGACATGTGAACACATCAATAATTCAGCAACAAGACTTTTACATCTCGCTGTGGGACAAAAGGGGTGATACAGGGTGGGGGGTCAGTGGGGTAATCAAAATGACAGCAGCCAGGGATGGATCTGAGGCTTGAGGTAACGAAATCACTGGATCTCTGTTGTGTTATTAACCTTTAATTTAATTGCAGCTTCGTTTAGTTAAAGTACATCTACATCAAGAACATTCAGAGCTGAAGATGTTTTGCAGAATTTACAGAGCACTCCATAGAAGCCAGCTGTTTCCATGGTGCTCCTGGGACAGAACGTATGGCAGACCGCTACATAAAAGCAGCTGTCATAAGTAATGGTTCTGTCCACGAGAACACTGTGGGAATTCAGGTCTTGTGTTACAAACCAGACAATTACAAATACTTTTAAATGGTCAAGATGGTTACATTATAAAGGCAAGAAGCAGCAAAATTGGTGGCTTTCGGGTTTCCCATAGCCGCTAATAAAAAAGGAGAGAACTTACCCTTCCCAACTTTATCCAAAACAGGGAAAATATTACAGTTATAGGAAAGTCCTTCTGAAATTTAATTTACAGAAATCTGAAATCACCATTGTACACTACTTCATATGTTTCTTGTAGTCTTTTTTTTTTAACCTTTCTCTCTGCTGTGGCTTTACAGTAGATTAACATGGCTAAACTAAAGATCCTCATTCATATGTAAGAACTAAATGCCCAAAGCAATACAAAATTGCCTAGGCATCACCCCCAAATTTAACACAGAATCAAACACGGTACAACACTTCAGTGTAAAACTCATTTACATTATGTGCAAAATCGACAAAAATCCTGGAATTTTTTTTTTTCCGTCTCTGATGATCTATTTAAGGGTTAGTTTACCCATATCTGATATTTAATTTCGAGTGGATAGTCCCATAGGCAGACTGAATCACTGGTTTCTAATATCTTTTGTGATCTTCCAGCAGTCAGATCAAATTTACTGGCATCTACACAAAAATGATATATCGGTTTTGGTTGGACTGTCCCTTAAAGGAGGAGGTGTTGTTTATAGATACATTAGAGCTTTAGCTGCTGGATGCTCTCCATTGGAATGACATTGTTACTGATCTATGATCTGCCCTCAACTATCCAACACACCAGAATATGTCTGTCTGTTACTTTATAAATAGCGTTGGTTAGGCTGCCTTTCCAATACCTCTGGTTAGCCTGGAGTTGGAGCTTTTGCCAGCTGTCGGTCATCTCCTTTTCTTTTGAGGTAAGGCGTTCACTCATTGATGAATTTCTACGGGACAGACGCTTGGCTTCTTGATGCAAAGCCTGCAAGAGAATATTTATGTAGAAAAACAATTTTGGTTCCTGAAGGTTCTTGGCAAGTGACGGAATTTTCCGAGAATAATGTGGATCAGATTCCAACAAAAGTAGGAAACAATTTGTAAACGGATCCTCAAACTTTGGCTAAATATGTTGGACTTTTAACTCCTTAGTTCAAAGTATTTGCATATAATAAACTGGAGTTTTCTATATCCAAGTTGTGAGGAGACACTTTGGGTCTATTAATCAATGTTTTCACCCAAGATTCACACTTTTTTTTACATAATATTCCCTTAGAAAAATGTTTGAATCTTGGTATAAGTCATGTAACGCTTGGGTGAAAACACTGATAAACAGACCACTGTGAATAAATCATAAACACTATTTCTGTAAGAATTCATGTGCTTGACTATAGATAAGCTATCTCACTACCAAGTGCCATATTTTAAAATATATTACTTGTTTTCACCTTTCTATTATCTTTTGTTGCACCTCAGTGCTTCTGATTTCTTGCAGTCTCTTTGCAGCCACATCCTGCCTACATGTACCCATCTACATGTACCTGTCTACATGTACTCCAGCGATGGCTGCATGACCTTTCTCAGAGAGGGTTCCCTGATGGTGACAACAATGAACAATGCCTGCCACTTGTAGTGTTTATCAGAAGCTTGTGTGACAGGATGACAAAGCAGAAGCACAATTCAGGGAACATCGTCACTCTGAATAAGAGGTGCCTGAACAAGGACCTTCATGGCCGGATCTGCAGGTATTATTTTGATTGGTGACGGCAATTTAAAATGACAGAGAAATGACTTTTGAAAATACATTAACACATTAAAGCTAATATGAGTTTTAGTGACTGAATTTACATGTACTCTGTTTTAAAAACATGCGCATGCACTCTCTTGTCCCCTTTGCCAGCAATGCCTAGCTCAGCTGGTACTGCCAAAAGGGGTGGGAGAGTGTGCTGTGCATATGGCTTTTGAATACGGAAGCACACTCACTCCTGTGATGCTTGGAGCAAGTGTCCAATCTGCCTTGTCCTGGAAACATGGGACTAAAAACTGTATTCTGACCAGGTTTCATGGGTGCCGGAAAATGCCTACAGGATGTCAATTACATTAAACAATACTTTAAAGAACTATGGATTTTAGCCTACTGGAGCACCTTGTCTGCATTGGCAAAACTTTATGCAAAAGGTAAACTTTGCCTGTAAGCCTACTACCCAGTTTTAAAGGAACATGTTCAAGGACCTTTATAGTCAACTGCTGGTGTCAAGTAGAAAGAATCCAGCGTGGTTCCTAGTGGCATGTATACCAAATCTGAAGCACAGATCATTACATTTTGGAGGCCTAACGTGGAGGCCTAGTGGTTGATTTGCCCGGTCCCTGGAGGTTATATTGTTAGGAGTTTGAGTCACTGCTGCCCAAAGTCATAGAAGCAAACAGGAAGCTGCACTTTAATATGCAAGTGGGGGGCCAAACATATTCTTTTAACAAAAAATAGATTTTCAGTAAAAATAAACTTGCTTTACTAACTAAGCTAATCTGATCTATTATTTTCCATTTTTGTTGTAATGCCATTAATGGCACACAAAAAACAGAGTATCAGCTTGTGCTACGTACCTCTTTCTGTGTCTGGATGACCTTTATATCACGAAGAGTTTCTTCATGTCTTCGAATTAAATTGGTGACACTCTCTACGTCCTTTCCATAGTCCAAGGCCTGCATGAGCACACTCTGAAATGGGTGGAAAACACTGAATTAATACATACCAAGAGCTCCTTACAGCTGACTATCACATGACTTGCTCCATCTGTACTGACGTTTCGTTTATTGTACACAGGCATGCTTAGAGTGTACATACAGCTAAAACATTTTTTTAGTTTTAAAGAGAACTGAAAAGGGTCAAAATCATTTCAGTTTATTTTTTGCCCTCTGTGTCCCATTCAGGGGTTTTACCTCACAACAGGAAGTGAGAAGAAATCTCCTCAAAATAGAAGGTGTCCCTCATGTCCATTTCTAGTGACAAAGCTAACATTTTGGATTTCCCCTCATGTTATGTTTTTATGGCAAGAGTCACCAGGATAGAGGGGTTGAATCCGTGAATACAGACAGCAATGAATATTTATGTGAATGAAGACTAAAAAAAATGCCAGATGCACTTGTACAAATGCTGAACTGATGGTAAAGATCTTTTCATGCCAAGGATTTCCACTCCTGCCTGAGAAATAGAATTGTGTGCAGTGGCTGCAAGTTTAGAGTCTATCAGTGTCCTGTTATTCATGGCTTAAGCCCTGATGAAGGGGGATGCCTAAAATGGATTGGCGTCACCTTGACGCCACATGGGAAGCCAATAAAGATTTTTGACTCTTTAAATGATTACCGGTCACATATTTTTTAGTCTCCATTCATGCGTTTTTATTTTTATTCTGGGCATCTGCTCCTTCTGGCTGTTTTGTAGAGAGCTGCAAGAACCAAGCCATAAGGCTCAAGTATTGCTCTTATTTTACTAGCAAAAGTTTGTGGTTCATCGCCTCATCCACCACTCATACACTATCTTACATTACTAGGACAAATCCCTCAAAATGTTTCAGGTAAATGGTGGAATGTTCAGTAATTATGAAAGACCCAAGACGTCCACCTAAAACTAATCTTTTTGTGTAGGTGAAAGGTGATGAGGTCTGTGAGTAAAATACACTTATAAAGTTCTCCCAGTGGTCTACTTTGCTTACGGCTCACACTAGTTCTGTCTGTCATAATTAAACATCCTCACCTAATCTTGCCCTTAAAAGATCTGAAGTGTGTAATTAGTTTCCTATACAGTTTATGTCAGCATCACAAATTCCCTCCAGCAGTTAATTCTTACATCTAGAGTCCAATTTGAAAATGGTTGCCAATGTCAGACCATACAAAATTAATTCCTGGCAAACCCAGAATTAAAAGAAATTTAGGCATCCCCCTTCATCAGGGCTTAAACCATGAACAACAGGACACTGATAGACTCTTTTTAAAAAGATTTGTGCTGGTGACTGAATTTCGCCTTTTAGTGTGTTCCTTGTAAGTATTGTGTTCCTCTCTTTTTAATTGAAAAGTTAAAAAAACCACATATAAACATATGCCATCAGTAATCAGTATGTGAAGAATTGCAATGATTGCTAATTAGGACTTTGTTTACTTGCATTGGTTTCCACCATTACATACATTTTTGCATAAACCAAAAACCCAGAATTAAGAGGAATCTTAAAAAAAAAAAAAAAGCATCTAGGAAAAACAAACATTCTGAAAAAATATCCAAAGTTAATGATGCTTCTGACATTGAGGTATTACAAGCTATAACATGGGTAACTGCGAGCAGACTCAACACAAGGGTGTAAAGCTAGACCTGTAGGTGGCTATAATGGTGGTGGTCATGCTAATGGCATGACACAGATGTGCTGCATAAGTCACTGGGGAGCCATAAGCTACATATAATGGTTTTCTGTGCTCAAATAAAATGTGTACATAGTGCTAATTAGGAGGCTTTCAGGTAATGTTCCTCAGCCCCCATACTTTCCTTATGAAAGAGACATTTTAAACCAATTACCCGGCCTTTGCAGAACAAGAACACCTACTTTTTGACAGTTGTGTTTCAGCCAAATTGACTGAAATTTGGGGCTTATCAGCACTGCGGTGGTGACATCTCCTTCTGAAAATGCCTGGCTGTTATGCTGACCCTTTGGCCTCAATTCTCTGAGCCTTTCAACCAAAACAAGCAGATAAGGACTTCTCACTGTTTTGATTTTCCTGATTTGCATTCTAAGCCAGAGGGTCAGCAAAACAGCCAGGCAACAGGCAGTCCCCATATTTCCTTTATGACAAGTTCATGTAAAAGCCCAACTAAACATTCAGTTTAAATCGGCTAAATACATCCCAGATTTACAAAGTGATTCTTTAAAAAGCAGCCACAGCCTGAATAGAAATGCCTTCCCTCTGCCAACATACTGTAGAAAAGGATCTTTGCTCTCTGTGTGGAAGCAGTGGTCTCTCTGCAGAGGTCTAAGACACTTGCTAATAAGTCAGAGCTAGAGCTCTCCACTCAGCAAGGAGCATGAGTTTTCCTGATTGCAGTGCTATAGTTCGGATTCAGTAGGGGGCATGTTGCAGGTCTGCAGAGAGGCATGTTGCAGGTCTGCAGAGAGCTCACTGGTTCCACACAGGAGTCCTTCGCCTCAGCATGCTGACAAATGACATATTTTCTACTATGGCTATGTCTGCTTTCTAAAGAAAATGAACTCTTAGACTTTGCACATTTTGTTTTGGTGCACCTGGAATTTATTTTGCGGATTAAACCAAAAGTTCAAAGGGGCTTTAAATACTCCAGGAGTGATTTCATAAGAGTATATAAGCGATACACGTCTACTGCATCTTCTACAGCACCCAGAAGTGCATCCTCAGGGACTGCAGAAGGAAAGACATGGGGTGCAGTCAGGGGCGGACTGGGCCGGGGGGCAGGGTGGCAATTTCCCGCCTCACCCTTGCTGCTGCCAGACCCGCCCGCATCCACACGCCGCACCTCCTCCCCGCCTCACCCTTGCTGCTGCCAGACCCGCCCGCCTGCATCCACATGCCGCACCTCCTCCCTGCCTCACGCGCACTGCCCACATCCACGATCGATACAGGGACGCGGGGAGAAGAAGTAAGGAGGATGACAGCTATTTTGGGTTGTACTTGCCCCCTGGGCTAAAAGTTGCCAGTCAGCCCCTGGGTGCAGTTTCAGTTCAGTGCATTTCACATGCTTTATTTTTAGGGATGTTCAGATACTGGTTCAGATACCAGTGCAGATACAGCGGTTGCAGCTGGGACCTGGCTCTGGCGCTCCACCACTGTCCTGAAACCATTAGTCTGTATTGTTTTAGAAAAACTGTCACATGACAATAAACAAAAATGTATCAGTACTTGTATCTGTGAGTGCCTGGGCAAGTATCAGTACTTGTACTTGAAATTTTTTTTATCAGTGCATCCCGAATATATATTTGTAAAAAAAAATCATACATTAAAACAGAGATGCACAAATCCCAAGGGATCCGTATGCTCCTAAAAAATGACAGCTGCCTCCTAACTTTTGAATTTTTCTCTAGTCTAGTCTTGGAGCTGGAAAAGTATCTGTACCTGTACCGAGTACGGAACTTGGTATCTGAACATCACTATTCATTTTTCATCCCTCCGAAGGGGCATTTTGAGTGGAACCACACCAAAGATGTACCAAGCAACATTTCTTTAATACAACCCATTACAACTAACCCTTAAGCCCAGTTAACATCTCTGTGTTATACATAATGAACTTTAGTTAATGTGCGTTTTGCTGGAAACTATATCAAAGATACATAAAAGCACCATGTTTTCAAATGCACCATCATTGCACCTAAAATGTGCAGATGTGAGCGGGGCCTTATAGACACACATCAAAGCTGATATGCAAAAATGGAGGAAATAATTATATTTGTGTTGCTTATAGCAACCCAGAAGGTGCAGGATGTGGGACATCCAGTGCCACATAAAAAAGGAAAAAAAAAATACTGCCCATAAAAATCACATTCCCTTGTCGTCATCTCTACGTTGGTTATACTGACTAGTTTTCCGCAATGACCTGACTAAATAGTTTTGTGCTCAGACATGACCACAATACAAAGAATGCCCTCCTCCATTTAAACTCATTAAACTGATTTCCCATGATAAAATGTTGCCATGGTAACCGTACAGGTAATCGCACTTAGCAGTTCCTAGACACTGCATTGTGTGGTAGCAGCACAATATCTCTTTGATTCCAAGTGTAAACTTTTCCCCTCCCTATAATCCTGGTTGTCATACTTTCCCCTGTACCTTTTCACTCATTCTTTCATTAATGTCATCAATTTCACGGATCAAGGCGTGAATCTCCAGGGCTCCTTCTAATGCCTTGCGATATTTATTTAGGTCACCGTGGAAACTGTTCCATCTAAAAGCAAAACAACGTATCCAAGTTATAATATCATACATATGTTTTAAACAAATCTTGCTCTCAACAACTGCCCTGGTATATTCCAATAGGGCAAAGTCTGCATTTTAAGGCCTCTCCCTGGTAGTACAAGGAGTGAATTTCGAGCTATGCGGGTGCCCTGTCAGTGTCCCTCCACACACAAAAAGTTATTAGCTTTTATTTTTTATTTTTTCTATATTTTTTTATTTTATTATTTTTTATTTTTTTTATCACTTTTAAAAACATTTATTTGATCTATTTTTTATTATTTTTTACTTTTTTTTCTTTTATTACTTTTTCTCAAGTCCTATTTTTTTTTTTTTTACTTTATTTTTTTTCACTTAAATTTATTGCTACCACACAGGAGCTAACAAGCCCCTGCGTGATAGCATTTGGAGGCGACAGGTTCTCTTTATTGAACCTGTCACCTCCAATACAGGAGTTTGAGCACAGCACTGTGCTGGAACTCCTGTGACAGCTGAGAGGGGAAGGCTGCGAGTGCAGCGTTCCCGTGTCAGTGTTTACATGGAGCAGAGCGGACAACATCCTGCGCTGCTCCCCGCTCTCCATCCTGAACTACCTTACCGTGGCTGCAGAAGAGCGGGGGACCCCAAAAACCATGACGCGGAGGGAGGCGGCCATCGAGAAGAGAGGTGGCTGGCGGGGAGGGAGGGCGGAGGCGGGGATAGACATGCAGGCTGCATACAAGTGATCTCGGGACATCTCCGGGATCACTTGTACAAAACAAGTGGTGGCTTCCCCACGGTACATTCAGCCTGCTTGCCGAAAGCAGGGCTAAATGTAGAGAAAAACTGCCCGTCCAGCGCATGCCCTGGGCTTTTGGCGATAGTAATTCCACACCCATGCTGCCCCGAGGGACAGGCCTCGGTGGGCTTGTGGCAAATCCGGCCCTGGGTGCAGATGGAAGATGAGCAGGGAGAGAACCAGAGCATGGTACAAAGTTGAGAGCAAATTGGGAAATGGGAATGCAGTAGCGCAGAAACTAAACTGCACTTGATACTTAGACTAGGAAATAAACTAATGATCAGGCAACGGGTGTTAGTATGAGTAGAGCTAAATCATATCAACCAGCAGGTGAAATCTAGCCACTCTTATACCTCCCCATCCTGGAACAAAGCAGCAAGATAGGAAAAACTGTATGTTGGTACAACCAAGGAGCAGATCAACTATCTGTGACACTTGTAACTTTAAAGCAGTTATTTATCAAATATCCACAAAAACTTTAAAGTCCAGTATCAGTCAGTTTCTATCGGTGTAGAGACACCTATTGTGTGCTTACAGAGGGCTGCAGGCTGCCAAAACTCTATTGTAATAGTAAGTAATAGGTAAAAAGAAACTATGATTTTTGTGTTGCTGTTGTAAGCTCTAAAGAGTAATTTCTCCACAATGGCTACAGAGATGAACAGGGGCTTGTTTAAAGTGCTTGTTCAGAATATGTTAATACTTTAGTGTGCATAGTCTGGGCACAGGTTCACTTTTGCAGACATAGATAGCTTTTATTTGATACACTGCTTTAATAAATAAATATTTTGATTCAATATTTTATTTTTTTAATTTAAGGAGAAAAACTTTTGAAAAAAATACATTTACACATAAACAACTTTTTTAAATTAATGCTTTTTAGTCGGCATATCACTTTAATAGCTGCAGCCTAGCTAAAGCTTCTGTCAAAATGCCTCCTTCTCTGTGAGGCACAATGAGAGCTGATCCAACTGGCACAGTCTTATTTGTAAACAAATTCATGTGATCACTAAGATCAGCTGCCATTGTGAATACATGATTGAGAAAAAGGCTGATTGGTTCCTGATTGCTGCATCTGACTGGGCAGCTGTTGCGTACAGCGTGGTCCCCGAACTAGTTCAGCCCTAGGACATTCATTGATATAGCCTTAGTACAGGGCATTATGTTGAGTAACATTAGTGAACAGATTGTGGGTGGAAGGCTGTGAATTATTGGGCACTATTATATCTAAGGTCAGATACTGACAAGACAGCAAACTGTCAGATGACCTCTGACAACAGACACTCAAGCTGAAGTGTCAAATCTAAAAAAAGAAAAGATAAATTTGGGGGTAAATGTAATTCTTTCAGAAATCAGATTGCACAGTTCTAAAAATTTAAGACTGAGTATTCACATTGTTGTAGAAGCCCAACCATGCTTGTTTCTCTTTAAAAATAATAGGTAGGTGAAGCCAATCCGACCATATTTCCTTAAAAGAATGTGATAAGTAGTATTTGTAATGCATAGGAGCTGATTATTAGCACACAATGTGCATCTATCACCAAAGCTTGGCAAGCAGGGTTCCCCCCTTAATAATAAAGTGTAACATGTTATGCAGAACAAATCACATACTTCTCATTCAGCTGTTTCTTCCTCTGAGATATGGTCTTCACCTCTTCCTGGTTCTGTCTCTCAAGCTTGGTGGCCTGAGCATTAATAGCTTTTATGTGAGCGTCATCCACCGTCTCTTGCTGCAAAAACGACAGGAGTGTAAACACAATTACATGCAGTGATTTTCACCCAATTCTGATATTAAGGTAAGTTTACACAGCAATACCTATATATCATGTATAATAAATACACAGATCCAGGGACCTAGGATCACACCAAGTGTAACCATATGCATGTGGACCGTGATGACAATTGTATTTATAATAAAATGAAGCTTAAACTTATAAATCCTTTGTCTGATTGAAGAAGTGTTTTTGGTAGGCAGATCGTGTTTTGCAAACAACAAGATAGAAACGCATGTATTAATAATGCATGACAGGTTACCAAATACACTATTATTTAAAATGATTAATTCCACCTAAAACCCATTAAAAAGATTTAAGTGAGCAATCTCTCACCCTCTTCTCGTATCCCTTGAATACAAGTATAGGGAGATTGGGCTATATTCGTTTTATTTTCTTCACCTCCCTGTCAGATTTACCCCCCCCCCCCCCTCCAGTTTTCCCCCCA